>NC_133761.1:50224328-50527358 GCF_036562045.2 Rhinolophus sinicus | reverse complement strand
CATGCAAATCGCTTGGGTATGCATCACAGCTTACCCATGATGCATCTGCTCCCTCAGTCCATTTTTAGGACTCAGGATCTCACCCGACAGAAATAGCTCGGTAGTTTACGTTATGGGCATGAGAACAACTTTACAATGAAGACTGGGTTGTTTCCAACTTGAAAATTATTTTAAAAATAAATGATACATCACCTTGTTGTATTCATGTCAGTCTTAATTAAATGCTATATTTTCATAATATCTTTTCAATTTAAAGGACAAGGAAACTTAAAATGTCCATGTTCTCAGTCAGTCTAGTCTTTGGAATGAGAAAGAACATCTTCAAAATGGAGAGCTTTTTCAATAATTCATCCTTGTTTGGGAATTTTCATGCACCGTTGGTGGGATTACAAATAGGTGCAGCCACTATGGAAAGCAATATGGAGGTTCCTCAAAAATTAAAAATAGAACTACCATACAATCCAGCAATTCCACTTCTGGGTATATACCCAAGGGAAATGAAATGAGGATTTTGACAGGATGTATGTGTTCTCCATGTTTATCACAGCTAAGACATGGAAACAACCCAAATGACCATCAACAGATGAATTGATAAAAAAAAGAATGTGTGCATATACACAATGGAATCTTATTCAGCCATGAGAAAGGAAGATATCCTCCCATTTGCAACAACATGGATGGATTTTGAGTATATTATGCCAAGCAAGATAAGTCAGGCAGAGAAAGACAAGTACTATACGGTATCACTTACATGTAGAATCTAAAAAAGTTAAACCTATAAGAAACAGAGTAAAATGGTGATTACCAGGGAATGGGGAGACGGGCATAAAACTGATCTTTAGGGGTACAAACTTGCAACAAGTAGTAAATAGGCAATAGAGAACAAATACACAATATAATGAATATAGACAATAATATCGTACCATAATTATATAATGCGATAAATATTGCTACATTGGCAACCGTATTACAGTATATAAGTATATCAAAGTAATAGGCTGTACAGCTTAAACTTACACAATGTTATACATCAAATTTATTCAATAAAAATATGTAGGCTAGTTAGTCTGCAGGGTATTTGTATTTTTCATTTATGTATTGATTCAGCAAATATTTATTGGGTACTGTGCAAGAGTGATTAAATATGATCTCAGGAGCTATTTCCAATAGGGGCAAATGGACACAGACTAGATGATCATAACATAATATGTGAGGGTAAATGGAAAAATAGATAGATGTATAGACTATTATAGATGCTCAATGAAAGGGCATCTACAGCAGTTTCAGGGTTAGAAGAAGTGTATCTGAGGAAATTCTACCTGAATTATATTTAAAATATGCCGGAGTTAGAAGAAGGATGAGAAAGGGACTTTTCCAGCGAGAAGGGACAGCATGAGCAGTTTCAGGGTCAAGAACAGCCTGGCACCTGCCAGAATCTGTACCAAGCTCAGTGCTGGAACATAGAGTCCAAGGTAAGGTGATAAGAGATCAAGCTGGAGAGAAGGCAAGGACCAGAAATAGGAGGGCCTGACTACTGGGGAGTCTTGTGATTTGGGGGAGCTTCCAATATGTTGTAACCAAAGGATGAGATATGCTTTTAGTTGGATCACTTTGGTGGTATTGGACGATATACTTAACAGGAACAAGACTGGGGGCAGAGAAGCCAATTTGGAGCTGGCCCAGGTCAGGGCTAGGAGAGCCCCTGAGTAGGGCAGTCACAGGAAGGAGAGAATAAATGAAGTACGTTCCAGGAAGGTTTCTGACGCATGTGGTGATTGGTAAAAAGAAGAGCAGACACAGTAATGGTTCCCAGGTTTTTACTTTGGGTGATTAGATGATGAAAGCTATACAAAGTAGGGAAGGCTATCAAAAGTATAGGGAAATATGCAGATTTGTGAATTTGAAGTTCTCGTAAAGATCCAGATCTTTAAATCTGTAAAGCTCTTATCAGGATATCCAGAATGAAGTCTGGAGAGGGTTGGCCTGGTAATGAGAATTTGGGACTCTTCAGTATGTAGAGGACAGTTAAAACCAAGTGTGTAGATGAAGCCACCTAGGAGGTAACATGTAGAGAGAATAACAGAGGAAGAGGATAGAATCCAGGGAAACATTGATATTTAGAGAAAAAACCCTATACAGATAAACAATCTGAGAGATAAGGGACAGGCCAGCAAACCAAAGAGTCAAAGAAGCCAATGGAATCGATTTTCAAGAAGAAAGGAACCATCAACAGAGCCACATGTAACCTAGCCCAACAGTTAAATTAAAAGGTTAAGGATTCAAGGAAAAAGCTGGTCCAGGAGGGGAAACATGTCTGCCTGATGGAGACTTCCAAGGGCCCAGAGTAGTGGGGGGCTTGGTCAGGAGAGAAGACAGTCTGGAAATAAGAATGGGAAAGCTTGGGTAACCAGAGCAGAAGCTCATTTGGGAGGCAGTTACCAAAGAAGAGAGGTCTGAGCAGTATTTGGGGATAGAAGGGGTGCTCAAGGTTCCTAACAGGAATTCTGTTGAAAAGTTGGTTCTTGGAGCACAGGTAAGGCTGGAGTGCAGGGAGGGTGGCACGTGGTGGTGGTCAGTCTGTCTGTACCCTGTGCCCACACAGCCTGAAACCTGGTGGTGAAAGAGCTCATCTAAGGTGGGTCCAGGTCTCCACAAAGCATCGTCTCTCAGTGCCCTAACCCAGGAGGCTTGCGTTTTTTCAAACTATCTTGTAAGGTTATTTATATATTATAGAACAAAGTAATGATCAGATTAATATCAATGTTCTCTGAAGTCTAGTAAATTTATTTTCCAAAACTAACTTACTTTCTTTATTTTTATCCATATGGATATTATTTCTATAGGACTTACTGGCCGGACTTGGATGGGAAAATCAGAGAAGCATTAGTTTTGCGAAGCGTTAAAGTTCGGCTGCTTATAAGCTTCTGGAAGGAAACTGATCCCCTTACCTTTAACTTTGTTTCGTCTCTTAAAGCTATTTGCACTGAAATAGCCAACTGCAGTTTGAAAGTTGTAAGTATTGTTTTGACTGTTATTAAAGAAAACATGTATTCCCTTCGCACATCCATGAAAGCTGTAAGCACACACATACACATAAACTTCCAATGAGAACTGGAATAACAATCTTTGATAGTGAGAAACACTTCAAGAGTTGGGGTAAGTAATTTTTCAAGACAATCGCATGCCAAAAAAAAACGAAAAACAGTGGAGACTAGAACCCAAGTTTCCCGGTGCCCTCATCGTCGAGCCCTTTGTACACACACTTCCTGTCGCATCTCTCCATTTTATTTGAGCTGCCGCCTTCTTATTTGTAACCAACAGAGCATTGGAACATGCACCAGCACAGACTCCCCCAGCCCTACAGTCCCTGAGCCTGGGTTCCTGCACGTGCTCCGGGTCCCTTAAGCCACGTGCTAATCCACCTCTGATGGAAGCAAGCCTGGGAATTGTGATACTGTAAATGTGCTAAGTCTCCAGCTCATCTTTGACCCTCCTCTGGTCCTCTGGGCCTTTGTACATGCTGTGCCCTCTGCCAACAGCACTGTTCTCCATGCTTTACTTGACCCATGCCCTCTAATCCTTTAGGTCTCAGCTTTGCCCAATCTCCACTGTGGTCATTCAGCAAGGTGCGTTGAGACCCTACTCTGTGCCAGGCCCTCTTCTTGGTGGTGGGGCTGTGCTCCATGCAGCATTTAGGGACCCAGGGTGACAGGGGCTCCACCATCAACTTTGACACATGGCTTCCAACATTGCCATGAGCCTCCGTATCACAAGGCCATACAGGAGAAGCAGGAGATGGGAGGCATTTATGCGTGAGGGGGTGAGCATGCCTTTAGCTTTCACTCAAATCACTCCCGGAAATCACTCACCCAGCCACACCTGATGGCAAGGGAGGCCTGTGAGTGTGGTCAGAAAGGTAGCTGTGGTCCCGAGGAGACGGAGGAACAGGTGTGTGAGTCATCGCAGTCTGAAGTTCCGCACACCCTATATCCTTTACTTTCTTCCCACATAGACACCCCTCAGCCCAGACTGTCTCTGCACAACTCAGAGGGTAGGGCCTCCCAGTGGCGTGCTCTTCTCCACAGCACATCTGGATGTGGCGTCTCATCGTTCAGTGATAAACTAACAACAAAACAACCACCCACCCAAAAAAACCCAAAACCCAAATTAAAGTTACCTCCCTCCCAGAAACAGCGACAGATTAAGGACAATAAAAATGCCCCACAGCGGTCACTGGTCCATAGCAGTTGTAAATCCTTCTGGGAGGGTGGTGTGAAGTCGAGAACCCAAAGTGGTTTTAAGACGTGAACAGTTAAAGGAGTTTCTGGTCCCAGCTCATAGTTTCTTTGGCAAATTTTCTCAGAAACTTAGTCAGCTTCTGCTCTATTTGCTTCCAGTCATTTCCATGTACCAGTACAGCAGCCAGCATTTTTTGTCGTACATAATTCCTGAACTTGGTTAACTGCTTCCTTGCCCACTCCCCTTGCCTCTCTCCCTCTCTCTCTCCCTCTCTCTCTCTATGGTAGTTTCCTCAGGCCATCAGACTTGCATGGTAAGATGACACCAATTGCCTGATCTTTCCTGCAGGACTGAGTCTAAACTGGTTTCAGTCACTTACAAACTTACTCTCCACTATTGAGCTCTAAGCACAATCCACTTTTGCAGCCCTTTGAAATGCCAGCATTCCTGGTCTATCTGTTCTTTTTCATGTCTGCTTGCAAACCAGCAAATCCTGCCCTGAGCTTATTTATTTCCTCTAATAACTTTCTAAAGCACTAATAGCAAGCAATCAACACACACTACAATTTGTTTTCCAATCCCCTGACTTATAGCCAAAGGTTCAAATAAGTGCAGGTTGTGGTTTTACCAAATATGTTGTCATCTGGGTCTCCATCTTTCCATCCTGCTGCCTGCTGTCCATGGGGTAAATGATTGCTACATCATGTATTAACTTTTTGTCATTGCAGTTATGGCAGCATCCCACTTCACATTTTCTGGTTGTACGTAGTAAATGCTTAATATTGTTTAAACAAGTTGTGGAATTTGTTATATTCATGAATGCATACCAGTAGCCAGGCACTGTCTTACATACTTTACATGTATTATCTAATATTCACAGCTACGCTATGAAACAGGTGCCTTTTCCATTTTACAGACATGGAAAATGAAGCTTAGAGAGATTAACCTCTTTCAAGGACACTGGTTAGCAGTGGAGCAAAATTCAAATATGAGTCTTTCTAATCCAGAGCCTGAGCTCTTAAACATCATACTCTGTGGTCTCTGCATGTAGCACAGATCACTAGAGTTGCAAAGTTCTCTTTTGTCCTTTCTGTAAGTATTCAAACTACCATATGTTACATCTGCTCAGATACATGAGAAGCTGCACATCTAAATTGTGTCCCTGAGGATCAACAAAGATGTCCGATAAAATGTTTTTAGGTCATCCATGCCAGTAAAATATTTTTAAAAGTTGAAATCATTAACAGTTTAAAAAGAAAATTCTAGAATTTTTTGTAAATTCCAAAAGAACAATGCTTTTCCCCTATATTTTCATCTTCATCTCCCTAACATTCTGATTATGTTGATGGAAAATAGAAATTCTTATCTCTGTTTAACTGGTTTTTGTAAACTGAGGCAGCTGTGTACATATCTGTGGGTTCACAAATCAGTGTCAGTATTGGGAATGTAAATAGGTCTATGATTACTACTACAGATCTGTTTTCCAGACCACATTTGCAAGCGAATGAAATAACCAGGAGTTGGGTCAGGGTACCATCCTCTGCTTGGGACCAGACATTGGAAATGCTTGTATGGCCCTAGGAAGCCAGGCAGAGACAGAGGAGAATAGAGACAGACTGTGTTCAATACCTTTCCATGGACAAAGCAATGCTGGGAATTATTTTAGTTCAGGGACAGCATTTTTCAGCTAATCAAAGTGGCCGGTGGGGCTCCAGGGAAAAATCAAATGAGGCAAAGAACAGTTGTCTCATTCACCATCGTATTCCCAGTGCCCAGCATGATGCTGGCACAGAATATTCAAAACATGTGTGTTGAAGCTGTGGGTGAATGAATGAAGGCATAAGTGAAGTCCAAGGAGGGAGCTAAGGAAGGCAGAGTGATAAGACAGGTTCTGTGAACTAGCAAGTGGAGAGAGCAGAGTCCACAACAAGGTGTGGGGGATATGCAGACATTGTCACCGCTTTCTGTGGGATATACAGGGGCAGGGCAGTCGAGCAGTGACTGTCTACCAGGTGAAGTCATGCACATGGGAATTCAAGTGTTTGCAGTCACAGTTGATGCCATTGTCCAACTTATCAGGTATAGCAGTGTTTTAAAATATACGTTTTATTATTCAGGTGTGACAAAGCCAACAGATCAGAAGATGATGGCCATTGAAAAGAGAGTTTGTTATATTCACAGATCTCAAGAGAAGGGGGCACGCCACGCGCTGGAGGGCCATAAGGGAAAATGCCAGGGCCATCCATGAGGCGGAAGGAGTGAGGGGAAACCTGGACAAGAGCCTTTGTTGTGGTTTCCATGGGAAGGAACAGGCGAGGCAGGATAAGCCGATTTAGGGTTGGCCACTGAATAATTTCAGCTGGCGCTGGGCCTAGGGCTGCCCCTGGGTGCCTGGCACGGCCCTGGGGTGATAGGGCTGGTGGGTAGTGGCTCAGCGTGAGAGCAATGATAAAGGATGTGAGTCAGAGTATGAGCTCTGGATTGGTTGGTTGGCCTAAAAAAGGCGCACTCACCGGTGCGTTGTCTGCTGTCTCTAGCAGTTAGCTGACCCCGGGAGGGGCAGCCCTCCAGGCCCAGTGAGGTCCCAGACGTCACAGCATTAGATTATAGAAAACAAAAGACATAATAAAGCAGAAGCAAAGAGGAAGGTGTGTACTGTGCATGGACTTGGTGCCTATGTTCCTATCTCCCCTTTCACCTTCCTCTCAAGCCAGCTGAGTGGTCCCTGCCGACCCACTGCTTCCTGACCCCACTGCACCCTGGCCACTCAGGTGCAGTCAGGGGAAAGCTCCTGTGTGAAATGTGAAGTGCTCTCGTGTAAGACTTGCAAGAGATTACAAGGAAAGTACAATCCATCATTATAACCTCTACAGTACTTACTCAGCTTCTTCTTTTCAACACTGATAATCACATCACTTGAAAAAAGCAAATGTTAATAGTTCCCTTTTGGCCATTTTATGAAACGGAAACTCCGATCTTCATTTAAGGCAGGCCATGCATTTCGAAGCATCGAGATAAGCCTAGGTGACACATCAGCTTGAGGCCCTACAATACAGGTATCTACAATACAGTACAGGTGGGTGAGGAGCTTTTCCAAGAAGAGTGGGCACTGGAACTTTGCACAAAGCACAACTTCAGGAGACTGGAGTACTGATACAGCAATGGTCTTGGACAGAGGCAGGGCCCCTCTGGCCTCAGGGGGGAGTGGGCTCCCCACCCCTGGCTGTGTGGGTTTGTATCCATGAGGGGACTCACGGAAAGACACTCCAACTCACAAAGTTGCCTCAGTCAGCTGGGTTTTTATCTTTTAATAAATTGACAAATCACTTTCGAAATGTCTCTGCCGTCCCCTATAGCATATCAGGTATCTAACAGTATGTTAGTGAAGACCATGTGATTTCCACTGTCCTTTTAGTTTCCCAGATAAAGCCATTCCCCTCCTTTGGGCCATCTCCGACTCTAGAGCAAATGGTTTCTAAGTAAAGCCTCAAGCTGTGACACCATCCCTGACTTAAATTAGGGTGTATATTTTATTCTTTTTCAAATCCATCTTGAGTCTACAGTAATATCTTCCCCTGAAAAGGAAACAGTCAAGTGTGTGGACATGTGTTGTGATGGAATGTCCAAGCGAGGTGACTGCTGGCTGTTACCGAGTGGTGCCAAGCCTCAGGATTCACCTTTGACTTAAGAACGTTCACAGGTTATTATCAGTTTGAAGCAACCCCCAAGGCTGTAAGTGACCCCTCCAAAGGACGCAGCTTTTGTAGAAGACAGGAACTGAGGAAATAAGGTGACCCAGGCAGCATCACCTGTAACCATGGTGATATGGCCCTCGGACAACACTCCTCTTGGGTAGAAGATTGTGGCCTGTGCACATTGATCTCAAGTACTCTACAAAAACTCAGGATGAAACGTTCAGGGCTGGACGAGACCTTAGGGATCACCTAGTTTATCACCCCTTTCTCACCTTGCGGGGCAGGGGAGGACCAACGCACTCCTTCCCCAAACCAAATTGGAACACTTAGTTTTCAAACTGTAAATGATGTTTCCGTTCCTAGGTATCAGTCCATTTTACTCTCTGCCTCTTCTTTCCTTCAAACACACGTGACTCCTCCAGAGGTGTAAGACACTCCAGAAAGATTCCACACAGTTCTGAAAATGTTCAACGTTGTCCAATGTGGGAGAGAGCTGAGCCCCTCACCCTCGATGGCGTCTTCCTGTGAGCTCAGGCATAGAATCCTATAAACTCAATCATAGTTTACACCTCATCGAAGCACTTAACAATTTCAGTGCATTCCCGAGGCACAAGCCTAGTCTTGCTGTCAGCCCTGTGTCATAGTTTCCCCATCCCTGGCTCTTTTGGGGGTCATATTAACATTGAAATTCAGGGTTCATGGTTTGAAGTTGATGTTTTTTGAGTGGCCTTTTAAAAAGAGCTCTAGACCTGGGTGCTCAGAGGAGAAGCATTTGTTCCGTCGGCAAAATCTGTTGACGTTTGCACATCCCCAGTGTAAGCCGCCAGTCACTGGCACAGGCCTGCTGCTTTGTATAAAGTTTGCAACATGGAAGCATATTCATGCAGTCCACTGGCGTGCTTGACAGAAAGCACCCTGAGGCCGACTTCAAATGCCAGTGCCTGATGAGTAAGACGAGGAGAATCGCACAACCTTCTGGCTCGCAACCTGAAAGAATGGATGGCAAGGATGAAACTGTTCCTTTTGTAGCTTAAAAGTGTTCACTAGTGACTTGAGCATGCTAATTTTCTTTCTCGTTGCCTGTATAGATTTGAAAACAAAAATAGCTTCATCTGTATGAAGTGACAAGATTATGGTTTAATAACCCAACATGAAGTCTGTTGTCGATATTTGGATAAGAAACCCTCTTGTACTCTTGAACAAGACAAAAATTATTCTCTATTCACCTGCTTGCTTGCTTGCTTGCTTGCTTTCTTTCTTTCTTTCTTTCTTTCTTTCTTTCTTTCTTTCTTTCTCTCTCTCTCTCTCTCTCTCTCTCTCTCTCTCTCTCTCTCTCTCTCTCTTTTGTCTTACAGAAATTTTTTGATCTGGAAAGAGAGAATGCTTGTGCTACAAAAGAACAAAAGAATCACACCTTTCCTAAATTAAACCGTAACAAGTACATGGTGACGGATGGTGCAGCTTATATCGGTAGGTGTCAGGACTGTGAGGGGCCCTTAGGGGATCACACAGGTGAGTGGTGACCAGCTGTGCTCTTTGTACCCCGTGGTGAGGAAGCAGAGCCTTGGGAGCCCCTGCTGGTGAGTGGGGGACCCTGGAGATCAGGAAACAGGAGGGTGAGGACAAAGAGCTCTTCAAACGAACACCTCCTCTATGGCTGGTTCATCTAGTAGGAGACTACAGAAGATGTCTTTTCATAAATGTTTTGCAAACATTATTTGGTTCAGTTGCCTCATTTTATATGCGAGAGGTGAACGGCTCATCAGAGGTGAGTACTGGTGCTAGAACAAGGACAGGGCACCTTCCCTACTGACAGCTGGCCTGTCGTGAGTGACCGGAAGGCAGATGTCATCGGAGTCTGGTGCCAAAACACTGCCTGGGCAATAATATCCCACTCTTGCTATTTTTTAAATGTCTAAGTTTAGACAATTTACTTACGCTTTCTAAACCTCAGTTTTCTCTTCTATAAAATGGGACTAATAGTTTCTACTTCATTGGGTGAAGTTTAAGTGGGATAACATGTGCAAAGCACTTGGCACATGGACCATACCTGATTCGTGTTAGCACTTTTTATTAAGGTAGTAAAGCTCCAGATGCAGAGATCCTGTGTACTGGTGGAATTACTTACTAATGCAGCAAATCTATCTACTTTCCCATTATGTGTATGCATCCAGGGTAACCCCTTCACTGGTACCCTAACAGGCAGAATGGAGATTATCTATAAAACCATGGTGCATACATCCCAAAACAGCAGCATGGTTATTACATTGTCCACATGAAGTGGCATCTTTAAAGCAGAGAAGAAAAACATATGTATAGAATGAAGGAACATGAAAACTATTTGTTTTCCAAATTTAGTGAGTGAGTAAAAATGATGCCCTTTTAACTTTGTAAAGCACTTTATCTTATTTTATTCTCTCAGAAACATTGCCAATAGGGAGGGCGGCTTTTATTACCTGCAGTTTAGAAATGAGGAGAGTTGGGACATAAGATGTGAAATGACTTAAACCCACAGATGTAAGGGGAAAAGAGCTGGGTCTGGAATCCAGCCCACCCAGAGCCCTCCCCGTCTGCAGCCCTACAGAAGACACTGCCATCGGCCACTGGCGAGTGCCACCTCCTGGCTCAGTGAGAAGATATTCTGCCCTTTTTTTTTTGGACATCTTTATAATATTTTTTTCAATTACAGTTGACATTCAATATTATTTTATGTTAATTTCAGGTGTATAGCACAGTGGTTAGACATTTATATAATTTATGAAGCAATCCCCTCAATAAGTCTAGTACCCATGAGAAACTATACATAGTTATTACCATATTATTGACTATATTCCCCATATTGTACTTTCCATCCCCATGACAATGTTGTAATTACCAATTTGCACCTTTTAATCCCTTCACCTTTCTCACCCAGCCCCCCAACCCCTCTCTTATCTAGCAACCATCAGTTTGTTCTCTGTATCTCTGAGTCTATTTCTGTTTTGTTTGCTCGTTATTCTGTTCTTTAGATTCTACATACAAGTGAGATCATGTGGTATTTGTCTTTCTCAGTCTGACTTATTTCACTTAGCGTGATACCCTCTAGGTCCATAGTTATTGCCATCTGTGGGGGCAGAGCCCCAGAAAGCAGTTTCCAGGCTCTCAGCCTCACATAGACAGGTGCTGGCTCAGGTAGTAAATGGCCATCAACTGTGATTGGATGGCCATCAGCTGTGGCTAGTTGGCCGTCAGCTGTAACCAGTGAGCCATTGGCCACTAATATAACTGCTGTGGCTACGCTAGCAGAAAGAGAAGGATGGGGGCTAGCAAGAAGATGGCGGCTGGGCTGGCAAGCGTGCGGTTTGCGGACAGTGTGAATCCAGCTCCATTGAGAGTATAGTGCCGCCAGAGAGAATATACTAGTATGACTCCCCCATCTATGGCTCCGTGGCTGTTCCTTTTTGGCCTCACCATGTCCTGCGTTCTTGTATGGGGAGCAGGAGCAGAGACCCCACAGGCCTCCCTGCACGACACCATGTCCTGCGTTCTCTTGTGGGGAGCGGGAGCAGAGACCCTGCCGGACTCCCCGCACGACAGCGGGAGCAGAGACCCCACAGGCTTCCCTGCATGACAAATGGCGCAGCGAGCAGGGTCTCCCGCATGACACCATCTTATTATTTATTAATATTTTGCAAATATTTATTTCCAACGTATGGCTTTTTCTTTTCTTGACAGTGTCTTTCACAGAGCAGAAATTTTAAAATTTTAATGAGTCCAGCTTAACAATTATTTCTTTCACGGATCATGCCTTTGGTGTTGTATCTAAAAAGTCACCAAGCCCCAGTTCATCTAGATTTTTTCCTATGTTATTTCCTAGGAGTTTTATAGTTTTGCATTTTACATTTAGGTCTATGATCCACTTTGAGTTAACTTTTGTGAAGGGTGTAAGGTCTGTGTCTAGATTCATTTTTGCATGTGGATGTCCTATTGTTCCAGCACCATTTATTGAAAAGACTATCTTTGCTCTATTGTATTGCTTTTGCTCTTTTGTCAAGATCAGTTAATTATATTTATGTGAGTCTATTTCCGGGCTCTCTATTTTAATGCATTTTTAATTGAGTTTATTTTACACATAGCACTTTAGCAAAACATTAATTCCCGAGAGTGAAGCATAATTCTAGTATAAAAATATCTAAAGGGCATCAAGAGGGAACATTCATTGACAATTTAAATATTAGTGTGTTCTGGAAATCTCTTAAGCCATCATTCAGACACGTGCTGAGAACAGTGAATTAAGAGAAATCCACACGACACCTTGCATGGAATTATAGCTCCATTAAATTTTCACAAGAGTTACAGAAGACTCCCCAAACAGTATCATCTCTCTACGTTTTAATTCTCCAGAGTATATCTGAGTCGATCTTAGCAGCCTTGTCTGGAAGATGGTTTGAATTATTACAGTGCTGACAGAGGGGTAGTAGGCTGATTGAGTGAAGGCACTCAGAAGGCTCCTTGAGGCCCATATACCTTTCCACCTCACCAGGGTGTTCCTGAGGGTGGCTCCACAGTTTTCCTGGCATCTGGGACCTCAGCATGCACTCTGGGAGCTGAAATGCAGTCTCAGAAAGAGCTGAGTGAAACTGCATCCGAACTGAAAAAATACTGAGACGTGTGTGGATTTTGAAGTTAGTCAAGCTATTAGAAAGTGAAAGGTAGGAGAAGGTGGTCACTCTGGTGTAGAAATCCCTCTGTAGGTTTGTGAAAGCAGCCTGCAGCTATAACTGCTGAGAAGAACCTAATGAAAGCTTTTGAGAATCAATGAAGATACAGGATTTTGGCTCCACCCATTGTATTGAAGGAAAAAGTTGAATTTCACAGAAAAAGGCTTCAGAATTTCATCACTCCTGCCCTCATCTTGTCCCCTCCATGCTACCCTAAAGCATGTTTCTCTGTATGTGTCCTTCCCAGAGTGTGGTCTGCAGACGAATGCAGCAGAGCTCCACTCTGTGTTCTGCAGTAGGAGCTGATTCTCCTTCTCAGGCTTCAGCTTTTTCTTTGATGCCAGAGCTTCTGAGCGTGATAATTAGAATCCCTCTTTTGTACATATGGATTAGATGTTGTCTCTGAGAAGGCAGTCATTGCTCACAGAGTTTTTCAATGGATTCCTATATATTTTAAATGTTGTTACATTTAGTGTGTCTTGTGAACGTCAATAAGAAATAACATTTACAGAAAAGAACAGCAGATTCCTTGTTTTGAGTTTCCAGTTGAGCAAAGCTGAAAAAAATGACAAAAGAACATGCAAATATTAATATGCCATATGTAAGGCTTCTTGGAATTTTTTTTTTTTTTTTTTTTTTTCCTGAGCTGTTAACACAATTTACTCTCCCGGTCATTATTCCCGGGTGTTTATTTTGTTATTTTTTAATAGAATCTGCTCTGTGTTTCATTATGTAGGGACTATTCCCCAGTGGGTCCTCACCATTATTTCCTTTGTTTGCAGGAAATTTTGACTGGGTGGGGAATGATTTTACCCAGAATGCGGGCACGGGCCTTGTTATCAACCAAGCAGATGTGAGAAACAACACAAGCATCATTAAGCAGCTGAAAGACGTATTTGAGAGGGACTGGTACTCACCCTACGCCAGAAGCTTACAGCCAACCAAACAGCCGAACTGCACAAGCTTGGTCAAACTCAGACTCCCCTCAAACAAAACTGCCACATACAACGCGAGTGGGAAGGACCCCGCGAGTGTGTAACACGAACGAACACACTGACAGCTTGTATTTCGTATTTATACATAAAGGACTTGAGGAGAGAAAATCAATTTAATATGTCTTTTTTAGGAGAAAAAAAAAAAGCACACTTATAGAAAATAATCTCTGAACGCCATGTAATATCTAACCATATCTTCGCGACGTGTACATGAAATTTAAGACTTTTGTATTTGTTATTTCTGACAGAGAATGTCATTTTGGCTTGGAAGTTAGTTTTTACGTTTGCATACAGATTTTAAGACTTTGATGCCTCTTTCTAGTTTTAGAACTTTTTCTGCTGACTCACCTGGTCCAGTCTTAGGAAGCTTAGCATGTAAGCTCTTTAACCCCATTCTGAGAACTGACGGAGACAGCAGAATGAGGATCTCACCTTGGAGAAGAGATCAAACCAAGTATTTATCCTTATAAACCATCTCCAGGGCCTATATGGTCATCTAAGCATGAAATTCTCGTGCCAGCTTTCAGTACCCTGGAAAAATACTCTTTTTGCCTCCCTGTTCATTTTCTTCTAATACTGTAGCTTTTATTTTGTATTGTTTTTCTTTTCACAAAAAGTTCTTATGATGTACTGTCCCTACATTCACCTCAACACTAGTTCCAAGTGTGATAATATCTTTTGAAAGTGTATGAATTCCTCAGAATGAATACAAAATGGAAATAGCAGTCTTTAATTTTCACCTTGCAACTACATTTTTCCCTACCAAGTTGGTGGTATTTTAAAACCACAGCCAGCAATATATATCCTTTCTCTCAAGCTCAGAAAAATTAGGTAGCCACCTGCAAATACCCAGCAAGCTATTAAGTCTGCATTATGAGACTAGAGTAGTTTTTCACATTTTTGCCTAGTTCATGGGGTTATAAAGGAAAGATCTCCATGTGTCAGTGGATTTTAATTTCTTTAGAATAATTATGCTGTTAAGAGTATGCCAGCAAACGTTTATAGAGCTATTTAATATACCTTCTGCTATTTAATATACCAAATGCTTTTCAGAGAAATGCAATTTAAATAACGAGCTTAACATATTTTACTAAGAAACAAAAATATTGGAGTATTGTTCTATAATATCATTGTGTGTTGTTGTTTTCTATCTATACAATGTATAACCCTATATTAATGGAGACTGTTGCTACCCTAGAGAGAGCACGGCCTCTTCGGAGCCCGGAGCCCAGTCTTGTTGCCTGACTTTCTGGCCTGGAACCCCCTGTGCTCCTTGGCCCCGGGTTTCTTTTGGTAATGTAGGGACAGTAAATACTCACCTACCTCGGGAAGATGTTGTCATGGTAGGAAATATTTATACCTTGTTTTGAAATCAAAAGAACCTGTATAAATGCAAAGCATTATGATGTAGAATCTTTTTCTTGAAATAATTTTTGTGGCATCCTGATCAGAATCAATACCAGGTTCTCCCCGAGAGCCTCCAAGGGGAAACAAATCCAGTTGCAAATGTGGAGGAACACAGCATTGCCAAAACCCTGCTGGAGATCGTCATTCCTGCTGGGATGGTCTTCAGTTTGTCGGGTCTCTTTGGCTTAAAGAACACCAACACAAAACTAGGCATTGTGCTAGGGATTGTCTTTAGGACTGGCATGTACATGTGTTTTCGGAGCCAAGAAAAGCAATCTCAATGACTTTTTTCTATTTCTAAATTTGATTTCTAATATGCTAGAACGAGTGATGAAGGAACCCATGAATCTTATCCAGTGGGTTTGCTTGGTGTACAATGGCTTTTGTTGGTCGTCCAGCAATCACGTAACTTTCATTCCTGTTGCTTCCAAGTATTGCTTTTCAGGATGTTTAACAGGCAGTGAAGAGCTGGAAGAGAGCTGTATTTTTAAGGGTGACATTTTTTATGAATGACTGGGGGATTCTTAATGAAACTCTTCATTAATAATGGCCAGCCCGTAAAATCTAAATATTTACCATATACCCAATCTCTGTTTCTGTAGGGAGCTATCCAGCCAGTCATCTCAATAAAGTAAAGGTGGTTTGGGTGATGATTAAAAAGGAAAGAGGCAAAAGAAACCAAGCCAAGAGCAGGCGTAGAGACAAACACACCAACTTCAATCCTGGGCCAAGAAAAGCAACTGGGGCTGAGTTTGTAAAGGACATGTGAAGAGATGAGAGGTAGTTGCTTCCTTGTCAGTTCTCAAGTTGTCTCCTGGAGTATTTGTCACAGCCACGGGACGTGCATATGCTTGGTGCAGTGGGGCCCCTTCACTGTCACTATCTTTATATGGGATAGGAGAAGAGAATTTTGTCCTTAGCCAAATGACCACCATTGCCATTTCCTTCTGAGCCCCATCAAACAGGTGGCACCAGGAACTGTGCCCCGGGATTTTCTGCCACGCACCAGCAGCAGCAGCCCTGCCTGCCTGCCCAGCAGCCCACTTCTTCAAGGTGGTCCAGGTGGCAGCAGCCAGGCTACCAATGCCAGGAGGCAAGCGGACCTTCTGTGGCAGCCACAAAAACAGCCCCCATGCAGAGTGTCCTAAAGGGGTCCATGTCTCCTAAAGGAAATCTAATTCTGCAGAACTTTCTTTTCCATTTGGATGCTTTCTGGACCCCTCTAGAAGTGGTCTTCTTCTTTTAAACTGTCTATGCTAAACAGACTACCGACTTCCATTTCTCCCCAACAAACGCCCCAGGAGTTATTTCCCAGGGGGTTGGGGGAAGAAAAGCAAACATAATATGAGACTGTATTTTAGGTTTCTGTGCAACTAACATTAACCTAGTGCCTTATTTATTCTCAAGCATGAATTTTAAACAGTGACCACTATGTATATGGTATACTTCTGCTTACTCTAGAGTTCCTTAGGAACTTCTGATGGACCTTCCGGCTGAAAACTTGCATATGAGTTTTTATGTATCCTGCTCTCCTCCCAAGCCACACAACTTTGATCACCCCCAAATCAAACCATTGACACACACTGTTAAATGTCAATACTGTTGGCTTCCACTGCACTGCCACTGTCCACTAGCATATCAAGTAATTGAAAATGCTTATGAAAATGCTGGAGAGGACATGGAACATTCTGTATTATACCCATGCTCTGCAAACTGTACATTGAGGGTAACTGAAAATGATAAAAGTGAGGCACACTGAAAATGTCCCCACTGTCTTTAGAGGACCTTGTAAAGAGACACTTCAGGGACTTCCAAAGTCTTGTGGGACACAATGAAAACTAGTGTCTTTAAAAAGTCAAAGCAGACTCAGTAAAAGAAATGAAAGGGCTGTGGAAAAACTTTGCATCTATGTAGCTCTGGCCCTACTTTTCCCATTTGGGCTATATTTGTGCTGTTGGTTGTCTCACTTCTGATTTGGTTCTTAGTGAGATGGGTCTGATCACATTTTGGGCTGATCTTACCATTTGAAAAACGTGTTTTGTTACTGCAGTTACTGGTTTGTTAAAAGTGCCTCACTGAACCTGGGAGTGACAGAAGCTCATTTCCCACCAGCCTGTGGCTATTCTCAAGTGACTCTGATTCAGTCTGAGTTTTCGGTTAGCGTTTTTACTGAACTAAATTCCAAGGGGGAAAAATTGAAAGACTGTAAGAATTTCTTGATAAGATCAGACCCAGGGTCCGTCTGTCTCAGGAATTCGATCCCAGAATCTGCCTTTTTATCTTATGTAAGACCACTTGTGTGAGTTTCTTTGTCCAAAATCCATTCCATTATTATCAACATTTAAGGAATGGGAAAAAACTGCCTTCGCTCACAACAGAACAGTCATCTTCTGTAATGAAAGATACTTCGTTATTGCTCACTCAAACTCAGTTCCTTACAAACAGCCCTACATATTGTGGATCAATGGTCAATTCTTTGGTTTCCTGTACTTATTCTCAGTGACCTTGCGCACTTTACTAGAAGACATTTTGAAGGAGAAATTAACGGAATGTTCATTTGGCCTAAGGCAGATTGGATAATTTAATCTATATTCAGCATTTTTGCATTTGCTGTAATTTAGCATATTTCCTTTTCCTTTTATATGTTGGTAACCAAATAGCTATTTATTATTTTCACCTAATTAAATTGGTGGAAGATTTTCAATAGCCCTGAAGTCAATCCCAGTTCATAGCCTGCCTTTTCCATTTGAGAGAATTTCCATCTTTGGCTGAATTATGAAGATAACTGCTTTTTATGGTGACTGGCTAGCGAGGTATTCTTCAGAGGTTTCTTGAAATGGCAAAAACTGAATTTTCTTATTTTTGACCCATTGGCAGTCTTGTATTTATGGAGTTCTATAAAAGGTCACTGATCACTTTTATGCTCCTTTTGGCAATTTGATGAAAAGAACTGTGAGATTTAATTGGCTAGTATGCATTTTCTTTTGCTATGTTCAACTACTAAATTTCTCATTCTTTTACAAAGGATATCTTGAATTTTTAATGTTTCTTTATGTAAATAGGATAAAGTTGTACCTGGACATATCTATATTACTAACCTTAAGATACCTAAATAAATTGGTGTGATAAAGGGCTGAATTTGGAGACATCATTAAAATTCTCTAACCTTTCATATAAGCAAGTGCTGAATTTTTTCAGAAGTAAATATGTGGTTTTATTTTCCATTCTGTGAGGTGAGACGTTTATTTTTCTCTTCAGCTTGATCTTAGAAACAAACCACTCTCTTATGACTTTCAAGCTGTACTCCAAGTGATGAATTAAGTCTGCAGCTGGGCCAATGGGCTATGTTCCCAACATTTTGTATATTTGCCCAAAGAGGCATCTTAGTAATGATATCCCTGTCTATATATGTATATAAAGTTTGTTTCCAATATGTCTTCGTTTTGAGTAAATAACTGGTAGGTGTCTTTTTTAGTGAAGAAAACATTGTAGAGACCTGGCTGTATCTTCCGGCCCAATGATAGAACTGGCATTTGTGGATATGATTTCAGCTGCCTCCTATACCTCCCCACCACACTCTCTTCTTTCCAGACTTAAGTCCATAATCAAAAACACCTGGTATCTACCCGCTCCATAAACACATACTGAATCACAGGTTTAGAAGCTACCTTAACAGCCATCAGAATCAACTCCTCCAAAAGCACAGGTTCCCTTCCCATTTTGCCAATCAGAAGTTGAGGGCCTGCTCATGTTTGAAAGCTTAGTACAGTGCCTTTCACAAGACCCATTCAGAATACAATTTTATTGATTTGCTCAGCTAAATCATGTTTGAGGAAAAGTCTTCTCTCTGAAAGAATGTGTGTGGTACATGCATAAGGTGGGTACCCTTTTTGTAAAGAGAAAAAATCTGAAGAGGCATAATTTTTTAAAGCTGTCATTTGAGAGTTTAGCAAAGGCTTAACAAAGCCAACTGAATCTGCATAGTTAATAATAATTTGATTTGATCAACATTTTCTGAATCCTTCAATTTATGGTCTTTTTTTTATATTGGGCTAACAGTTTGATGAGAGACAATTGTATGCAAGGAGTCCAATTAAATCATGGTAAGCGTGAAGATTATTTATGATTTATTTTTCTTTCATATGAGAGAAAAATTAGTAAGCGGAAAAGTTTTCCTTTTATAAAGTAGATACCTGGCTCTCAAACCCATTCCTTTTAACTTCAGACATTTTGAAAAATTGTTAATTCCCTCATGGACTCTACTATGGGAGGACAGTTATGAGGAATGGTTGAGAAATTCTGAGCTTATAAGATACAAACGCAGCCACACCTGGTTTCTAATTTAGAGTGTCCCCACATAAGTATACAATAGGTCTTGGGAATATGACCTCAATTTCCAGGATTTAAAATATTGAAATAATATATGACTTTCCAATATAAATAGAGGAAAAAGTTCTTTAAACACAACTCAGAAAATATGTTCCAACAACATTCATGAGAATCAAAGCTTAATCCATAATTTTACTTTTACTTAAAGGCAGAGGTTACCTGCTTCTTTAGAAAGTGCATGTTACTAAAGGCAACACACACACACACACACACACACAATGTAATAAAAGAATGCAGTACCGTAGTTTTGGGGAGATTACGGTATCAATAGAGCACTTTGAAAATCTTCCATGAGAAAGTGTCATTGTGAAACAAAAGCTGTTTTGTCCCCAGCAGTAAAGTTGTATTATCTATACTTCATGAGTGGATCTATAGTTTTCATATTCCTGCATGAACAGAATCATGTTTTCTGTCATGTGAACTCTCCATGCTGGTCACAGTTAATTTTACCAAAGTTCATACCTGACTCAAAGACACCCATCTACAGGCTAGGGAGTGGCCTAGGAAAGGAGACATACCCAGCAGTGGTATTCTGGTTGGATGGCACCTGGCCCAGCCAACCAGAGCCCTCCTTCAGGGAGTCTGAATATGAGGCATGGAAAGTAAAAACAAAAATGAATAGTGCTGAGAGCAGCCAAAATAGAGAGAGGAACTAAGTCACCCTAATGGTACCACCTTGCAACAGTAATGGCAACTACTTAACTACTTAACTTCTGCAGTTAAGACAAGTAAGAGTTCTTGTTGATTCACTGTTTCTGCTCTTAGGTTACTGGAGTAATAGTAGATTCCTGAACAAGGAGGCTGGACTTTGTAGTTACTGGGTTGCTTTCTTATCTTCCTTATTTTCTTATGTATCAACACAAATAAACTCACATTAATTGAGAAAACCTGACTGCATGTCTGTTCTTTGCAATCCGGAGGGGCCTAACATATTTACTAAAGTTAAAGCTATGCTTATTTTTAGGTAGCAGGGAAGTAAATGATGAAATAAAAGAAGCACTATAGTGGGCGACAGTTTGGCTCAATGGTTAGAGAGTAATGCTCATAACACCAAGGTCACCAGTTCAATTTCCACATGGGCCAGTGAGCTGCGCCCTCCACAACTGTATTGAAAACAACGACTTGACTTGTTAAATTGCACTGTGAGTGTGGGCTGGATCTAGTGACGTCTAACTAATGAAATATTGGAAACTGATGGGATGTCACTTCTGTAAATAGGTTTCAAAATACTGTAAACTCCATATTGCTGGCAGATTCTCTCTATTGCCTTCTTGGCTCGTGCATTTGAATGAAGCAGGCTGCCATGTTGGAAAGGTCCACATGGCAAAGAGTTGAAGGGCAGCCTTTTCAAACAATAGCCAACAAGGAACTGAGACCCTCAGTCCAACAGTGGTGAGGAAGCAAACTCCTCCAACAACCACACAAAACTATTCCCCAGTGTAGCCTGGAAGAGACCTTAGACCTATACCTAGGCAACCTCATGAGAGACCATGAAACAGAGTCCAGCTCCACTTGTGCCCAGAGGCCAGATCTGCAAGAACCTTACATAATAAATGTGTGTTGTTTAGAGCCATTACATTCGGGGGTGATTTGTTACACAGCAAGACATGACTACAACACTGTTGAAATAATAAAACGTCTCCTCCTTCTGTTCTCACGATGCCTTCATATTATTTATTTAAAGAATCATAATTTCAGAATTAAAGGCCCAGTAAATTTTGAACTGTTTATCCTTCTGCCTCATGGAAGTGTTATTATAATTTATAACTGAAGCATTTTTTTCCTTTGTTTTTCATGAGTTTCTGAAAGGCCTGTGTTGAATATTTACTGATTCCAGTGAATCATAGTTTTACCCATAAACACTAAGGTAAACCCTTCAGCCTGGAAAAAATTTTAACACTTCAGAATTGTAGAGTACACAGGTGACTAAGATGTGAATAATGAAAAATGAGCATTTTGAAAAAAGAAATGGGCGAGGACCACCCACGCTGCAGAAGAGGGTGTGAAACAAATTGACACAAGGACAGCTAAGTCAAATCTGAGGTTGTGTTTCCTTCACTGAGTTGTAAGCTAATTTCCAACCCAACTATGCTTGTCTTTAAATAAAGATAGATGTTATGTCTGGACTGCTCTCTTTATTCTTTTATGATATTTAACAAAAAGTCCTAAATTTAAAAATTCACATGAAAAATAGGCTGTGGGTTTGGAATATTATTTTTACCTAGTGATTATTCCTTCTCCTGCCTAATGGTTATAAGTAACTGAACTGAGCAGTTACACAGCGGCTCTTACATGGACGTGATGGCACGTATACATAAATTTGAACTGACATATTTAGAAATGAAGATGCAAAGAGCAGTAAAAGGCTCTGTGATTCAAGCAGGAAAACCTTGAGTGTTGGCATCTGGTTCCTAGGACATTTACAGGAAAATGGCTTTCTGGGTAAATTATAGATCCCGACTAAGAGTCTCCAGGGGAATCAGTAACTATGTGACATCAGCTTCCTTCTCTTGCCTTCCCTTGGGTAGAGGGTAGAATGTTGGGCCACTCTGACCCCGCTCTCCATGGGGATGGGTGAGCTTAAGTACCATGCAGACAACTTCCGTCTTGTAAATCACTGTGTCTCCAGCACTCAGCACACAGGTGGCTCAGAGTAGGCAGGTAACAAGCAATTTTTTAAAAACATTTTTAAATTTTTGTCAATTACAGTTGACATTCAATATTATATTAGTTTCAGGTGTACAACATAGTGATTAGACATTTATATAACTTACAAAATGATCACCTTAGTAAATCTAGTACCCATCTGATACCGTACACAGTTGTTACAACATTATTGACTATATTCCCTATGCTGTACTTTACATCCCCGTGACTATTTTTATAACTGATAATTTGTACTTCTGAATCCCTTCCCCTTTTTCACCCATCCTCCTAACCCCTCTCCCATCTGGCAACCATCAAAATGTTCTCTGTAGCTATAAGTTTGTTTGTTTTGTTTGTTCTTGTATTTCATTTTTAGATTCCACATATAAGTGAAACTATATGGTATTTGTCTTTTTTGTCTGACTTACTTCACTTAGCATAATACCGTCTATGTCCATCCATGTTGTTGCAGATGGCAAGATTTCATTCTTTTTTATGTCTGAAGAATATGTATAACTTCTTTATCCATTTGTCCACCAGTGAACAGTTAGGTTGCTCCCATGTCTTAGCTATCGTAAATAATGTTGCTATGAACATAGGGGTACATATACCTTTTAGAATTAGGGTTTTGGATTCCTTTGGATAAATACCCAGAAGAGGGATTGAATAATCAATTGTTGAATGAATAAGTGAGTGAATTGGTAAATTGAGGTAGCAAGCTTTCAAGACCATTTTCTTACGTGCAAATTAAAGGGATATGTCTCTTTATGTGAATTGTTCATAAAGGAAGCTGCTTTTAAGCCATAATGCATTTTTGGCTAATTTGCCTGTAAGCCCCAGGGGAGAGACTTTCAGGATTCTACACATTCTTGATCAGCTGTTTGAAAACCATACAGCAGTGTTACTAAACAACCTGCTCAGGACTCGCTCTTCCCGATGAAATCCCTCCATGAGATACATACAGTTTCCACAACAGCATATGGTGTCTGCAGATTTTCCTGGTTCCACTGGTTTGGCCTCTTTGGGTATCGTTGCCATCACTTGGATTTGCAGACTAGAAAGACCAGCTGGCTGCTATAATGGGGCTGTCACCAAAGTTCAGATCCCATCTGTCAGAAACACCCTGAAGTGACTGGGCTTGAGGGGGAATTCACTTCGAATAACCAAACTCAAGTGACTCATGCAGAAGCCAGAGTACTAAGTATTATAGTTCACAATGAGAAATTTGCCTTCCAATATCAGCCTGTCTGTAATTCTCTCTTAATCGGGAAAGCGATCTGGGGAGCCTGTTGTAAGCATGAGCTTCCTCGGTGAGTGTGGAAATCCAAATCAAAGGACTTGTGTGGACATAAGGACACACTTGCCAAGGAATCAGAGCCACGCTGCTAGCTGGCTGGAGCCTTACCCCCACCCCGTGACAGCGGTGTAGACACCCTGACAGGGTTTTGCTTGCTGGGCTTCTCTTTATGTCCATGACTTCCTTCAGGCGGGACTGCTTCGGTTAGAGAGATGAGCAAGGCTTTTCTTCTGAATTTAAGGCAGCTCGAATCAGCGTCTGGAGGGAATTCTCCTCCTCCATCCCACACAGACATGCACACACGCCCTTACCCACACCTCCTCCATCCATCCTACCTTATACCTTCTATCACAGCGATGGGTCCCACATTCAAACGTGACGAACACCCACACCAGAAACCTATGAGATACCATTGCCTCCCATTCCTAGCTACCACCACTTAGGCAACTAGCAATTTTAACCCCTCTCCCTACAGTACTTCCAAATCTGCTCATACTGTACATTCCCAACGCCCCTATAGCAAACCCCCCTTGTCTATCATCTTCTTTCTGGCATGGAAAACAATCTTCCTGCCTCCAGTATTGTGTGTGTCCAGAGGAGCTGGGAAGCTCTTCCCAATATGCTCACTCGACCATAAATTGACCACTCTTAAGATAGTTTACTGGTGCGCCCACTTATTGCAGGGTGAAGCCTTATTTCTTTAGCCTGACACATGAGGAGTTCAGATCTGACCCCTGCCCCTGTCACACTCCTCCCTGCCCTCCCACACAGGCCCCCTAGGCTGCCCCTCTCTGCCCCCCCAGTCCACAGGACCTGGCTGGTCCCTGGATTTATCTCACTTCCTTACACTCCCAGGCTGTTTCCTCTGCTGAAGCTCCCTTTCCCTGTGTCTTCTCCTACTTGTCCTTATGACTTACACCCTCTCCTCTTCCCTGGCCTCCTTCCTCTTCCCCCAGCTGAGTGCTGTGCTCACCTGCCACGCTCCTTGGGCACTCCCATTGCAGCCTTTGTCATATAACAGGCGGTGTGCTTGTGGATCCCAGCAGACTGTGGGGTCTTTGAGAGCAGCCCAGGACTCAATAAATGTCTGTGGAGTCAATTAATAAATAAAATGTGTCAATTACAGTGAAAGATATTCCAGAAAAATGTGGATTTGCATATTGGTTTGGCTACTTCTTAGCTGTGTGATCTTGGGCATCTTAATATCTCTGAAGCTGTTTTCTCATCTGAAACAAAGGCATCATAAAAGATGCTTTTCAGGGCAATTTTGAAGATTAGCTCACTGCCTGGGCTTTACTATTGGATTCAATATAGGTTTTATCTTTTTCTATTTTTATTAAACTCATTGGGGTGACATTGGTTAATAAAATTATACATGTTTCAAGTGTACAACTCTACAAATATTTCATCTATATATTGTATTGTGTGTTGACCTCCCAAAGTCAAATCTCCTTCCATCACTATATATTTGATCCCCTTTACCCTGTTCAATCACCCTCCCTCCTCTCAAACCCCCTAGTAACCACTAAACTGTTGTTGGTGCCTATGAGTTTTGCTTGCTTGTTTTAGGTTTAATTTTGTTCAAGCTCAATCTGCGCTCCTGAAAGCTCTTAGGTCACAGCTTTGCTTGTGTGGCACAACCACACTTTCCTGAAACCACAGACTGGTCACGGTGAGTGGGGTGGTTTTTCTCAATTCTCCTCTGCTAGTATTCAGAACAATCTGTTGAGTAATTTTTGTGATCAGTTCTACTAGTTTCTTGCATATCAGATAACTTATTCCCAAGTAATAGCTAGTCACTTCACTTTAGTCTCCAATTTATTAACTAAAAATGTGTCCCTCACCTCAGAGATTGATTTCGTTGTGAAGGTCATTTTCCAAACACACAGAAAAGCATTTTAGTCTCAGACCTGCCGCAAGTGCTGTGGGCTGACCTCCTGCTCTTCAGGGCCACATCACTCATGGAGCGCTGAGTCTCATCTGTCACCTCAAATCCACATGCCAGGTGCTTGAAATGGAGGGACCATCATGACAGGTCCTGTCCTTTTCCCCTCAAGAAGGTAATGGTCATGCCAGATAATTTTCTGTAAGTACCACCTTGTTTTCCTTATTATCATGTTTCTCTCACCATTTTCACTGTCCTGCCACTTTCTTTCCCATGGAAGTAGAGTGTGGGGACAAGAAAGGAGAGGTAGACATTTATCCAATCCCTTCCCCGCCCCTCTCCTTCCCTCTAACTCCTCTCCAACTCCAATAAGTTTCAGGAAAACCAAGAATTCGAATCTTCACAGGCCTCTTAAATAGGACCCAGCAAATGTTGGGCCCATTCTGTCAGCACTCAGAGACACCCTAACCTAGAAGGATGCGATTCCAGACTGTTCACCTAGAGCAGGCTCGTCTCTGAAAAGAGGTCACTATGGAAACATGACATGTCTTCTTTCCCAGAATAGCCTCTCCAGATCCTGTGGTGCACATCTCTGGGCCTGGGTTGAGCACGAAGACCAAAAATGTGGCATGGCTTAACCACAGAGGATGCTTAGACATACAAGACTCTCAGGAATCAAGGATACTTTTCCCACGTGAAAGAGACTCCTTGGAAGATTATGGAGGGATACTTTGAGTATGCAAATAGATTCAAATCAGGGAGGAGAAACACAAAACAGCTTAATAATATCTAATTTCTAACACCCAATTTACAACTGGGGTTTTCCACACACTGAAATATCTTATTGAATTATTATGTGCTTTCCTTATATATTTAAACTATTTCATTACAACAAAGCTTTGCATAAACGCTGAGGCAGTACATATAATTTAATAATTTGAAATGCTGTGTTTTTCTTGAGTTTGGTTTTAAAAAATGCTACGTTTTTACAGTATGACAAACCATAACACTATTTTGGTGTCTATGCAAGAACTGGGACAGTATCCTCACACTTTATTTTAATAGCTTACTATATTATAGCTGCTAAAATGTATTACTGGATATGTTCTGATGTGATATTTTTTTTAGAGCTGTGTTTCAAGAATAAGATTTCTATTTGCTTCTTTGAGAAGGAACAGATGATTTGCTTATCAGAGCAATACTTCTATAATAAAAGAACATGGACATCTCTTGTCTTGCCACAGATCCTACTGGAAACAACTTTCCCAAAGAGTGCGTTCAACTCTCATAACAGAAAAACCCAGAGTATTCTCCCCAGTACATGGCTTCAACCGGTCTAAATTCATTTCTTGCCCAATGACAATCGGTGCAGATGTGTTGGTGGGCTCCTCTCACCCTCCTCCGGGGCCTGGGAACCCTCTTTGTTCTCACAGTAGACAGAGAAAAGAAGTTCCCTTGCAGGGCGGATGGACGTGGAAATGGCACAGATCTCAGCGACGTGGCTCTCCTGACTTACAAATGGGGTCTAACTGTACCTCGGGGAGGAAAAGAATATGGGTTTTGGTGGACATGAGCAGTCTCTGTTTCACTGAGTGACAGGAATGACTGAATATGCACTAATGCAGAAGGAGCGAACTAGATCAGGAAGGGGAGAAACAGTCCTGTTGCCACAGACTGTCCTAGCTGTCTGTTGGTGGAAAGCCTCGGAAACCCATACATTCTAGATTTCCTTACCATAAGCATTCCCAAACCAGGGCTCTCCTGCTATGAGCCTCCATAAATAGTACTCTCCTCTTTACAAATACCATGAGCGTGTTTACCAGGAGGTCTGGTTAACAGCATGCCTACAGGGATATTAAATGGGTTCCCCACATCTTATTTCTTTCCCTGAAAGCATCCCTCCTAGTAAGCAGGAGGATGGATCAAAAAATTAAGTTGAAGTCCAGCTGCTTTAATTTCTTCCTTCCAACCATCACCCCAGAGTAAAAGTCCAATGGCCTTAGCTATTGTACGGTCATCCCTCATCCCTTCTCTCTACCTCTCGGTGCACGCCACTCCACCTCACTGTTTCTCACTGGTCACACATATCCCTGCCTCAGGATTTTTCCATCTGCTCTTCCCTCTGAATTCCTCCTCAGATCCTGCCATTAAAAAACAATGCCCCCTTCTTCACACCCCACCCGTTTCTTTGTGGTTTTCTCCATAGTATTTACCCCACCTGATAATATTGTATATTTTATTTGCTTGATTTTTAAATTATCTATCTTCCTCTCTAGAATGTGAGGTCCATGAGGGCAGTAATTTTTACTGATCTATTTATCCTTTACCCCAAGAGCTTAGAAGAGTGCTTGATACATAAGGATTGACCAACGTTGAACTAATTGTCAGGATCTTGAGGTCGCTGTATCTCCTCTGCCCCTTGCCAGGCCTTGGGAAGACCTAGCCGTGTGTTAAAGCTGAGATACAGATGAAAGGGTGAGGGTTTGTCTTGGTGTACATGCTTCAGCTTCATGTTTCCACTATGACTCTGTCCTCAACTCATTTAGTCTCTCTACTGGCATTCCAAAGCATTAGAGAAAAGATTTGCAAAGGCTAATTTGATCAAAATTTTGTGCCTTTACCTCATTCATGTTAACCTCTAAAACTGACTCACTTCCACTATACCCAAGAAAGCCAAAAGAGTACTAATGTTATATTAGACAAGTCATGTGCTAAGGTCATTGTGAAGCCTTTGTCACAGGGGTTTACAGATGAATCATTTGATGTTATTATTTCCTCTATCATTAATGTTTTGTGCTATATGAGATCTTAACAGTTCAAACAGGAAAAAAAAATCCTTGTTTCTGTAACTCTATCCCATGTACTTTGCCTTATGAGTCAATACCCCCAAGTGTGAAAGATGAATCAGGTCAGTGAGTCCCAAAGATCGTTCCAAGGACCTAAGGATGAAGAGCCACAGTGTTTGCTTTGCATACAGAAGGCCACCATGAACATGTACGTGTGTCTTCTGGCTCCATCTGTCTTCCTTCTGACTCACATAAATGTCTGTGAGCCAACAATGGGTCCTCTCTTCCCTCTGTGTAAGTATGCTTACCCAACCAAAAACACCTGATACGCCAAAGATTTCCAAGACAGCCCACAGACTACGTGGTAAGATACCAATGGTCATCCTTGGCTTTTTCTATATCCTAACTAACTTTATAACTGGGGGCACAGAGGCTGCGTTTTGTTTTGTTTTGTTTTGTTTTCTTGTTCCATATTATCTTTCTGTAACCTGAACAAAGCAGAAAAGTTGAAACTAAAGGAACCAAAACAAATGCAGGTGTACTTATCTTGGATATTACTCCTGCTCCTCAAGCCCAGGAGCTAAGGTAACTTTCATCTCTCAGAACAAATACAAATATTCCCTTACCCCCATGCCCTCACAAGGAGAATATTCAGAAGCCAAGAACTGGGGTGTCCCTGGTGTGTCCTTCCCCAGAAACTAACACTTCCAAGTCCCTTGGCCATTCTTACTCCCCTCCCTCAATTTCAAGCCTCCATTTGGAGAGTCATGTCTTCACCTTTAAAGCTGACTTACAGGATATGTTTAGAGAAGAAAAACTTCTTTCATCTTAGACCATGTGATGAGTGGAGTTTTAAACCAACATTGAACTAGACTTGGGGTGCTGCGATGATTCAACTAGTCCATTATTCAAAATCAGTTTGGTGAGATAAACATACAACAAGAATCAGAGGGTAGCACTATTAATTATCCTGGTTATGATGGGAGAAGGAATGGGGTAAGAGGAGAGAGAAAGTCAAGGCAGTAGAGAAGAGATACTAGTGCTTAAATGGACCATTGCAAGATGTTGACAAATGAGATGGAGAAGAAAGTCTTTGCCCCAGAACAGACTGAATGACCCATGTCTGAGGTAGGGATGAAGTACTAGGCACATAAGGAGAGCCATGACCTGTCATGGGGGGATGGTTGAGGTAATGGAGTTGTTCACCCACAGGTGATAAAAACCTAGAGGGACCTGATAACTGTCTTTGGTATTTATAGATCTTTTAGGTAGAAAAGGGATTCAACCTCAATATGTTTGGAACTAGGATTAATGGAGAGAAGCTACAGAGCGACAGACATTAGCTGAACAAAAGGAAGTATTTTCTGAAAGTAGGACTGCTCAAGGAAATTCAGAATTTAAAAGGCACTGTCCTAAGAGGTTTCTAGCTATAGGATAGACACAAATACGGAAGGGAACTGACAGAAATAGTGTTATAAGGAGATCCTTGTTACTTGATGTGTGGTGTACAGACCTAGGACTTGCAGGAAATGCAGAACCTCAGGCCGCACCCCAGGCTACTGAATCAGAATCTGTGTGTAAACAACATTCCCAGGTGATCTGTACACACGTTACAATGTGAGAAACAGTGCTGTAGATGAATCATCTGTGAAGTTCCAAAACCTAGGATTTTGTGTGTGGTGGGAAATAAAACTGGAAAAAGAGATTGGAACTAAACCAGAAGAATCTTGAATTCAATTCTAAGGAGAAAGTGTTCAACTCATTTTTCTGGCAAAGGAATGTGCCATGATCAGATTCTAAATTATTTTCCACCTGTGTGTATAGTGGAAGCCTGTCATTGACAAAATAATTATTTGTGTTGTTATAAACAGCTTCCAAGACTTTATTTATCTCCCAGGTAACCTGCTTGCGATTGTCTGAAAAGCCTGAGAACAGGAGGTTCTATTTCTCAAGGAAATGGATATTGATTCCCTATCTCAACTTTCAAAGTCACTCCACTGATGGTTTCCATTATCATTCACGGCTGACAAACCCATTCATATCTGGAAGCATCCACCTCACACTGTCAACATTGTGCACCTCTGAAAGTTGGGATTAAAAAAGATGGGGAAGGGAAGAGGATTTGTTTTTTCTTATGTACCCTGTATTATTTGGCTTATTATAACAAGTATGTATGATGCTTCTCCTCGCCGCAACCAAAACAACTCACACACAAAAGCCCCAAATCTACAACATGCTGATTAAAGAGAAGGAAGTACCTACTCTGCTCTTGCAGTTTTTTGCTTGACATTCTCCATCATTAGCAACTGAAATTATGATTAGCTACTGTCCTGGGAGATCTTCAGCTCCACTGGTATGTAACAGCTATTCACTTAGGACAGAGTGACTAGAAGACAAATGAGAGAAGAAGGCCTGGTTGTCAGATATGACAAATCCCTACAGGAAGTGCCTTTCCTGGCTATCACCTGTACCAGTTTGGGGTCTGCTAGGCAGCACACATGTAGAAAAAGGCACATCTGCTTTGCTATAATTTCTCTAGAAGGTTGAGTCTCCTAAGTGTACTGATATCCAATATACGGGAAAAAAGCCTAAAAATATCATTGCTCCACGTTTTACATCCTGCAAAGGAGTTTGACATATTATATTTCAATTGCTCTCATAGAAATGTATGGTATATATTTAAAGGCAGATGTTCTCATGAGCGTTAGCATTACAGTGTTTTAGACTAAGGCCAGGGGTCTCAAAAATGTTAATTAAGAAAAAGGATGGGAGGACTTTCTTATACCATTATTTGCTCTTGAGTAAATCATATTTAAAATATTCACTTGTGATTAAAAAATGTCAACTATAAGTTTTTGTAATTAATGTTTATTGGGGTGATAATTGTTAGTAAAGTTACATAGATTTCAGGTGTACAATTCTGTAATGTATAATTTAATATATATAGTCTCACGATGTGGAGTACAGCATAGGAAATAGAGTCAATGGAATTGTAAGAGCTATATACCATGTCAGGGGGATAGATTGGGGGAGGGGTGTTATCACTTTGTGAGGGGCATAAATGTCTAACTATTACATTGTTTTGTACACCTGAAACTAATAATATGTGTGTGTGTGTATATTTGTGAAACAACAAAAGAATGATCTTATAATTTACTTCTCTACAAAATAATCCCATAATAGGAAGTATAAGTATAGTTGCTATTCTCTATTAAGCCCATATGTATGCCAGACGCTGCACATGCATTACTGCTAATGTTACCTGTAAAGTAGGCATTATTATCCCCAGTTTAGAGGTACAGAAAGGTTCGGAGTCCGTAAACACTGTGTCCATGGTTATCGCTTTCAAAGCTGGATTCAAATCCTGCTTAACCTCCAAGCCCATGTTTTGTCCCCAACAACACAGCTTCTCACCATGAATCCCCTTACTACTGGGAGAATCTGGCTTTGCAGGAGGAAACATCTGTCCCAAACATCTGCAGCCAGGCTCCAGTGAGCTTGCACTATCTCTACCCTCCATTGTCTGAGATTTCATCCTTTGAACAGACTGTCAGATCTCTTTTTCCCATCAAGTCACAAATAGCTAATATCAAATTCATTTTTTTTTCCACACAACAAAACAGGTTCCCAAAGTAGAATTCAAATTGAGTCTTGAGGTTCTCTTGCACTGATTTTTTTTTTCCTCCTAATAACCATCCATTTTACCTACTCACTGAACTCTTGGCGGCATCGATATTCGTTATGTTATTTAGAGAAAAAATATTAGAGGAAAAACGATTTGTGATGCCTTGTCTGATCACTAACAAAGATGGATAAGACGGAGGCCAATACATTAGGGCTGGCAGACAAATGTTTAAATGCACTTGGCTCCTGTACTCCAACTGTCTGCTCTGTGGACAGCAAATGATGCTATAAGGTGGAGTGATGCATCCTGAGGGTGAGTCAGCAAAGGAAACCTGTGCTTAGTGAAATAAAGATCCCGAAGTCTGCCAGTATTGATCAGTGCTGTCCTTGGAAATCCATGATTTAGGAGGAACCCCTACCTATTCCCCCCATAATCACCCCTAAAATCATAAAGCAGAGCCTACAGGATTGGTGAGCTTTCCGTGAATTTTAGGTGGGAGATCTAGAAAACCCAAAATGTCAAACCCAACAGCTCATGAAGCCAGGCATTCCTCCACTGTAGGTAGGAAGTCAGGCATCTCACGTGGTCATAAAGATCCAGTTTAATCTTCCAAATTAAGTAACAGTATTGGGAAAGACTTGTAATTGTGAAATGGAAGCACTGAAACCATACAGGCTTCATGTTACAGTGGAAAGAGGAAGGGAGGGCTATGGAGCCCAGGATTCTCCTTGGATGCTGGCCTTGGCCTTGCTGCTCTGTCTGCTGGGTGCCAATGGGCACGGCCATTCTTTTTGAGCCCCAATTACTTCATTTGTAGAAAGAGAATAATGCCCGCATTGCCTCAGCATTGACTCCTTCTGAAAATCAAATGAGATAATACATTTGAAACTCCTACACAAATGTTCTTTATCATTAAACTGAAAAAAGTCACCCATTTTCATACAGAGCCCAGGAAGCTAGAAGAGTGACATTCTCCATATAGATGGTAGCTGTGATTTCTACTTTCCATCATGCCTTCAGGTGTATGTAGCCAGAGCACATAGTGATGCCGAGTCAGCAGGGGGAGTATTTAGTCTTTTTCAAATTTATGCATCAAGATTTTTTTTTTTTTTAAAGTATTATATTTACAATTGGAACCAGAATTTCTCTCAGGGAAGGGACCATTTTTGTTTAGGAAAATACCTTCATAAGCAGCCGGAGATAACACTCTGATGACACATCAGCTGGAGTCAAGACAACAAAACAGAGCACTAAACGCCCGCACATCGGATATGTGTGGAATTTTCAAGAAAGAAAAAGTTCTCAGTAGAGAGAAGGGCTGAACCGCACAGGAATTGGCAAGACACACAATTTCAGAAATGACTGAAGGATTTTTGAAGAGGAATAGCTAACACTGCACTTTCAATTGCTTGTGTTGTTATGATATAAATCTCTCTGCGGCCCCCAGTTTTCAGTAAATCATCTACACTCATAAATGAATGTGCTGAGACAATCTAATTTGGGGAAAGCAAGAGCCCGAAGCCAGAGGTGGCCGTGAGAATATAAACCCGTGGGAATTCATGGGAATCTCGGTGAACATTCGTTGGGTTGCTAGGCGAAGCAAAGTGACTCCAGCAGACCCCTGAGATACCCCATCCTTCTCTCTCCAGCTGCTCTCTTGGGAAGACATTTTTTAAATTTATTTTTGATTTATAGTTGACATACAACATTACATTAGCTTCAGATGTATAATATAGTGATTAGACATGTATATACCTTAGGAAGTGATCACCACGGTAAGTCTAGCGGTACCCTTCTGACACCCTATGTCACTATTATGACATTTTTTTTTTAAATTAAATTTATTGGGGTGACAATTGTTAGTAAAATTACATAGATTTCAGGTGTACAATTCCGTATTACATCATCTATAAATCCCATTGTGTGTTCATCACCCAGAGTCAGTTCTCCTTCCATCACCATATATTTGATCCCCTTTACCTTCATCTCCCACCCCCCACCTCCCACCCCCCTTACCCTCTGGTAACCACCAAACTATTGTCTGTGGATTATGACATTCTTGACTATAATCTCTATGCTGTGCTTTACATCCCCATACTATTTTGTAACTGCCAATTTGTACTTAATCCCTTCGCCTTTTCACCCAGCCTCCAACACCCATCCCATCTGGCGACCATCAGTTTGTTCTCTGTATCTATGAGTGTGTTTCTGTTTTGTTTTGTTTACTTGTTTGTCTTGATTTTTAGGTCCCTCATATACATGAAATCATGTGGTATTTGTCTTTCTCTGCCTGACTTACTTCAGTTAGCATAAGGGAAGACTTTGAAATGCACTGAACAAAATCAAGAAAACATCAGAGCCAGGAAAAAAGTGGACCCAAACCAAGATTCAGTACAAAGCACCTACATACGCTGAAGAGCACTGCTGTCTCCTCAATACACCGCTGTTCTCCATGGTGACCATTTCAAACCTTCCCCAGGCTCCTCGAACCCTAATCCTGTCTCTCTTCATCACACTCTGGCTAAGGCCAGCCCCCACCTGTGCTCCAGGCTCTGTCTACTCCTGCCTCATGTGCCTTAAATAGCACCCCGCTTTCTCCCCCATCTTCATCCTCTTCCTCATTCACTCCTTCTGCATCGGAACGCACACAGGTTTCTCCAGTTCCCCAGCAACACCTTGTTCCCAGCCATTGCTTGCACTTCACTCCACAGCCCAATTTCCAAACACACACTTCCTCACCTTCTGCACCCTTTTCAACGCCCTGTAACGGTGGCTTTCCCATCTTAGCTACTCCACTGACGTTGCTGGCACTGATTTTTTCAAACACCTCCCTTTAAAGGCTTTATCTTAAAATTATTGATGGCATTTGACAAAATCCACTACTTGCTCATTTGAAACATTTGTTCTCTTGGTTTTCCTTGGTTTCCACCCCAGTGCGAGCTCCTAGATTTCTTCCTAAGTCTGTGGCTTCTCCATCTCAGGCTCCTTTGTGAAGTCACTACGATGTAGAACCCTCTCAAGGTTCTTCCCAGGGCTCTCTCCTCTCCTCTCCCGGCTCTCTTCACTTTACCTGCTCTCTCCAGGCAATTTCAGGCACTCCCCAGCATCAGCAATACTTCCAGATGCTCATATACCATTTCCCACTGAACATGAATACTTGGATATTCCGTCTTCCCCTCCAACCTCCAAGAGTGAGTCTCCTTCCCTCAGAAGCTGCTCCTTCTCCCAGACTCCCTTCCCACCCCCGCCCTGTTATGGCAGCTAGAAGTGTGCCTTTCTTTCTCAGTTCCTTAGTTCTTCTCCTCCCTCCCCAAACAATAGCCAAGCCTTACTGATTCAATTCTGTGGGGACAGAGTCCCAGAGAGCAGTTTCCAAGCTCTCGGCCTCACATGAAAATATGCTGGCTTGGGTAGTAGATGGCCATCAGCTGTTACCGGTTAGCCATTAGCCACTAATGTAACTGCCATGGCTAAGTTAGCATGGGCAGGTTGCAGATTGCAGTTAGTGAGTGAGGTTGGTTGACAGAGAAGCAGAAAGCAGGCTGCAGATCCTGTGGTTCCTGCTTCCTGTGTCTCCAACAGCCGCCAGCGGGAATATAGTGGTATGTCTCCCCTATCTATGGCTCCGTGGGTGTTCCTTTTTGGCCTCACCATATCCTGCATTCTTATGCGGGGAGGGGGACCAGAGACCCCACATGACACCCCACATGACAAACTTCCTCAGTATCTTTCTAATCTGCTCACTTCTCACTCCACAACCACAGATCCTGCCACCATCATCCCTCACCAAGGGCATTCCAGCAACTTCTTAACTCATTCCCTATCCCTAGCTTTGTCTCTTCACATTAGTGGATTAATTCTCCATACTGCAGTCAGAATGATCTCTCTAAAGCAAAACTCTTGTTACTCTTCTGCTTAAAACCTTCAGTGGCACCACAAGCTGCTCTTCAGATACATTTCAGACTTGTTACCATGACTCTGAAGACCACTGAAGATCTGGCCTCTGTGCCCTCTCCCATCTCTTCATCCTATTCCATTATCTTCCCCTAAAATGTGTCTCATTCCTTCTCACATTTCCATTACCAGGTTCAGGGTCTGCCTCGTAGTGTTGCACAGTTTATATTTCTTGAATTAACATCACCAAGTGGGATCATGTGACACCCTGGATAAAACCCCTTCCTGCTCTGAGGCAAACAGAGTGCAGGTGTATTAATTTCCTGGGGCTGCTGTAACAAAGTACCACTAACTGGGTGGCTTAAACAACAGAAGGTAATCTCTCACAGTTCTGGACTCCAGAAGTCCAAAATCAAGGTGTCAGCCTGGTATGTTCCTTCTGGAAGCTCTGAGGGAAAACCCATTCCATGCCTCTCTCCTAGCTTCTGGAGGCTGTCAGCAGTCCTTGGTGTCCTTTGTCTTGTGGGTGTTTTGCCCCAATCTCTGCCTCCATCTTCACATTTCTTTGTCCCCTGTATTTCTGTCTCAACTCTCCCTCTCATTTCTCTTATCATTGGACTTAGGGCCCATCCTAATCCAGGATGCTCACATCTTGAGATCTTTACTTAATTACATATGCAAAGGCTCTTATTCCAAATAAGATCCCATTCTAAGGTTTTGAGTGGACACATCGTTTAAGGGCTATTATTCAGCACATGACAGGAGGATGGGGGGGTGGGGGTGTTTTATGGCCAGTTACAGGTCCTGAGTCAGTCCTTTATGTACAAACCACCCTCATTCAGTATTTCTCAATTTTTGAAAACCTTAAAAATCTTTATCAATTTGTCAGAAATTTAATCTTTATTTTTAAATTTTGCATTTACTTTATCCTGAATAAAGTTGCAGATATTTTCATGTCTATTAACCATTTGATTCCCTTCATATGTGAATAATCTTTTCATGTGCTTAGAAATAAATGGCTGTAAATTCCCTATTTCTGAAAATGACAGTGAGATGATAGTCTCAAGCTTAAAAAAAACTATTTAAAATTTGAAATCTAGAAATATACTTTATGACCGTCTTGCAAGTCTTTCTGTTTTTTAAAAAAATATTTCACCAATCCTACCTATGCATACTCTCAGACATGCCACCAGACCCTTTTTTATTCACTCAAAAGGACCTATTATACTGTTGCTCCAATAAAGGAAAATATAGAAATCAGCTGTGGCTAAGGCAAGAGATTGGGCTGACCTTCCGGTGACCTTCTATCTATATGTGTGGCCTTTTGAATGCCCGTTCATTTCTTCGAGCTTTGGTTTATTTGTCTATAAAATAGAAATCACAACTTTTCTCTCCAGAGGTGATATGAAGTGTTAAAGGAGATAATGTGAAACTGCCTAGATAGTTGTGGTATAAAATAGTCATTTCACTCAATGTGATGTATAGATGATGTAGTATGGAAATGTACCTTTGATACCTATGTAATTTTACTAACTATTGTCACTCCAACAAATTGTAATTTAAAAAAAATAGTCATTCAAGAAATGTTAGTTTTCTTCCCATTCCCCATACTGGGCCCAGATATAAACTCCAACATGAAGTGTTTGGGATAGGTGATCTCTGAAATACCTCCCACTCTATGAAATTTTTAACACACAATTACCACCAAAATCAGTGACTGTGAGACTGAAGGTCAAACATGACAGACTTGTTGTTGGAGCAACTTTTCTGGGCAGCCATTGTATCAATAGCTTTTAACAGGCACATACCATTGGACTTAATAGTTTAGTTCTAGGAATTTATCGTATGGAAGTTATTTGGCTTGTTAGTAAAGATTTATCTTTAAAAATGTTGATCACAATATTGTTTTTAATCAAGAAAATTGAAAAATCCACTCTAATGATGGAGAAATAGTTAAACTATGTAATATCTAGGCCACCTCTAAAGGAAATGTTGTAAAAAGAAATTCCTGACATAGAAAAATGTTCACAGTATAGTGTTTATTTTAAAAAAGAAAGAAAATTAAATAGAATATATGCCCTATGATCGTAGTTTTGTTACAAATTCTTAGACCTCTATGTGTAGAGGCAAATGTTATACACCAAAACAATAATAGTGGTTGTTTCCAATCTTGGCTATTGTAAATAAGCTTCAGTGAACATGGGAATGCAGATATCCGTTGGAAATACTGATACGTTTTCTTAATTTTATTAAATTTATTGGAGTGACAGTGGTTAATAAAATTATATGTTTCAAGTGTACAATTCCATAATAGGTCATCTGTATATTGCATTGTGTATTCATTTCCTTCAGATATATATCCAGAACTAGAATTGTTGGATCATAAGATAGTTTTATTTATAATTTTTTTAAGAACCTCCATACTGTTTTCTACAATAGCTGTACCAATTTACATTCTCACCAGCAGTGCACAAGAGTTCCCTTTTCTCCATCTCCTTGCCAACACTTATCTTTTGTCTTTTTGATAATAGCCATCCTAACAGATGTAAGGTGATATCTCCATTTGGTTTTGCTTTCCATTTCCCCAATGATTAGTTTTGTTGAGTAACTTTTTATATACCTGTTGGCCATTCGGTAGATCTTCTTTTGAGAAATATCTGTTCAGGTCCTTAGATCATTTTGTAATCAAGTTACTTATTCATTTGCTGTTGCGTTGAGTTCCGTGTATATTTTTGATGTTAACATTTTATCAGACATTTTCAAATATTTTCTCCCATTCCATAGGTTGCCTTTTCACCCTGTTGATTGTTTCCTTTGCTGTGAAGAAGCTTTTTAATTTGCTGCAATTTCATTTATCTATTTTTACTTTTGTGCTTTTGGTGTCACATCCAAAAAAGATCTTTCCCCAGACCAATGTCAAGAAGTTTTCTCCCTGTGTTTTCTCCTAGTAATTTTACAGTTCCAAGTCTTACATTTACATTTTTAATTCATGTTGGTCAAAGGGTACAAAGTTTCAGATATGCAGAATGAATAAGTTCTGGAGATCATGGTGACTATAGTTCATAACACTGTATTGATATTTGCTAAGAGAGCTGATCATCAAGTGTTCTCCCCACACACAAAAAAAGGAGTAACTATGTGAGGTGAATATGCTAATTAGCTTGATTGTGGTAATCATTTCACAAGGTATTCGTATATCAAACATCACATTCTACACCTTAAATATTTGTCAGTTATACCTCAATAAAGCTAGGGAAAATGCTAATATTGCTTACTTCTGAATACTAGATTTAGAGGTTATTCCTAAGGCTTTTATGTTAAGTATAGATGCTCTTGTAAAGAAAAAAGTCACGGAAGTTATTTTTAAATCTTTGCTATACAAAACAAGAGACTTATTTACCATTCACTAAGTGATATGTGAGATTAGTCTGGTCTTCTCCGGTAGTGTAACCAGTAGCACCCTGCAAGTCTTCAAGCCATAGAATGAAGTAAACTTCGGTGAGTAACTGCACTTCACAGCAAAAGAATGAACTGTGTGGGCTTTGATCTATTGGTTCACAGTAGAAAATGCTCTACTACCTGGGGAAAGTCTGGGCCAGAGAGAAAGGGTCTGTGCATATTTTGGGCCGAAAGCCCACTCAGTAGTAGCCCTGCTCAGCTCCCACAGGGGAAGAGTGCTTTGTTTAGCTTGAAACTAGGCACCCTGTGCATTTCCTGTTAATGGACTCTGAAAGCCTGGGCTTGGGCAGTTAATGACATCTGCAACAGTAACCTTAAGAAATGGACACAGGGGGTGGCAGGTTAGCTCAGTTGGATAGAGCATAGTGCTAATAACACCAAGGTTGCCAGTTTGATACCCCACATGAGCCATTGTGAGCTGTGCCCTCCTTAAAAAAAGAAAAGAGAAAAAAAAAAAAAAACAGAAATGGACACAATCATAACCATTGTCAACCCAATAAATTTTAATTTAAAAAAAAAGAAATGGACACAATCAGGGAAACTTAAGCTCCCTGTTAATTGAGAGTATGTGTGTGTTCTGAGGCGAGACGGCCGACTCACACGTATCCAGGGGCATCAGACACCTGGCAGTGCTCTGTGACTGCCAGTACTCATTTCTCTGGGTCCCAGAGCCCTCTGCATGGAACTGTTCTTAACATTAGCCTCATTGTCACACTTAACTCTTTAATTCCTGTGTGCTCCCAACTATTCTTTTGGAGACTTTGTTAATGCAATCAACACTTCTAAAGCCTTTCTGCACATCAGTGCCCTAAAGCCTGAGAATAAAATAATGAGTAATAGATGATCCAGGGAAGGACATTACATCTATCGACATGTACTAATATTTGTCGTGTGCCTGGTATGGTGCTGTGCAATTTACATATGCCTAGCTCATTTGATCATCATCGTAATAGTATTATGTATTCTTTTATATGTCAAGGGTGAGAAAATGAAGTCTTACAGAGATTAAGTTACTGCTCAAGGAACTGCACAGCCAGGCCCATCTGACTTTTGTGTGTGATGCTGGAGGAAAAATGGACTCACCGACCAGAGAATTGGAAAGGCAGGCAAGGCTCCCAAGAACTTAAGGAGATTTAGGAGTTCAATAAAGTGAGAAATGGGGACGGTGGAATCTAGGGGTATAAACTGGATTTGTTTATTTAGAAAATGCTGTCACAACCACCATATATCCCTGACTGGCCAGCCCTATATCTGGAATTTATTTGAACAAAGTGTTAGAAGGTGGAGATACAATGGTGAGAAAAATGTTATCTGCAGCCTCGGGCTAGGACGGGAGAGTGCCATTATTCAAATAACAACAACAAATATATATATTTGACTGGAACAAGTGGTGTAAAAGCTTAAAATCAAGTGTTTAACTTTGTTGGCTGTGGCAGGCAAAATAATGGCCCCCAAAGATATTGACATCCTCACCCCCACAAACCTGTGAATATGTTATGTTACATGGCAAGGGGAAATTGAGGGTTTAGAGGGAATTAAGGATGCTAATTGACCGACATTAAAATAAGGAGATGATCGTGGAGTATCTGGGTGTGCCCAGTGTAATCACAAGGGCCCTAAATGGGCAGGGTCAGGAGAATCGGGGACAGAGAGGTGGCCACAGAAGCTGAGGTTGGAGGTATGAGTGATGTGATTGCTGGTCTTGAAGGTAGAAGGGGCCACAAGCCGAGAAATGCAGGCAGCCTCTAGAAGCCGGAAAAGTTAAGAAAACAGGTTCTCTCCTGGAGCCTCCAGGAGGAACGCAGCCCTGCTGACATTTTGATTTTAGCCCAGTGAGATCCATTTTGGATTCCTGACCTCCAGACTATAAGAGAATAAATGTGTGTTGCTTTAAGCCACTCGTTTGGGGGTAATTTGTTACAGCAGTCATAGGAAACTAATACAGTGAGAAGACATGGAAATCTTCCATCAGGCATTGGCTCTTGAACTGAGATCTGAAGTAATCTTAGAGATAATATGGGTAAACAGGTGGCGAGAGGAGTCCATACAGACCTGGCAGGTGAGGTTAGAGCAGTGAGAGGAGACAGTGTCAGAGGAGGGGCCTGAGCTCAGCAGGTGTATGAGCACGTAGGGCCAGCCGGGCAGGCTTCAGCATCTTGGTCCTTCTAGAAGCAGTGGGGATCTACTGAAGGGCTGAAGCCAGAGGTTGGCATCATCAGACTTGCTCAATACAATGTTAATCTCTGATTCGTTCCCAGCCTCACTCCACCTATTTTATTTCACACAGTACTCAGAGGCACAAGTTCATATTAACCAGACACAATGAAAAAGGCAAATAGGTTAGGAGGATGTTACATGGTAAATTCCAAAGTCAACTACAAATTATTTGTGCATTACTCCCAGACACTCGCCTCCCATATAAATGAAAAAATTAAAAGCTGACACACCAAAAAATAAAAATAAATTTAAAATAAACAAATCAACAAATGCTGGTCAATATTTTGTTTTAAATGGTTGAGATTAGATTTGCTTTCATACTAAAACCTAAGTGAAGTTTGGAATAAGATACAGGTTAGGAATTTTCTGTTGACCATTAACTGTGGTGTGACATCTAGTGGCCAAAGTTACCAATTTCCATTTCTTCCTTCTTGGCATGATTTAGACACACTAGTGATAAAATGTACACCGAAGTCAACAAACACTGAGCAACTGCTGTGTGTAAAACGTGAACCTAAGGACTGAGGCGGGATTCAAATATGAAATGTGCTACCTCTGTTCTCTGTGGTGGTTGCAGACTCAGTTAAAGAGAAGGGGTAAAGAGTGTGGGGGGAAGCCCAGCATTTAGATACTCTAATCCTGGATTGCTAGAGCTACGTAACTGTCCCACCTTTTTAAGCACACGATTGACAACCAGATGGAAATGAGCGAGGCCTGGACAGGAGCTGCACAGTTGGGATCCATCAGTGAACAGGTGATTGTTGAGACTAGAGTCTGGGCAATGAGCAGAAACACTTAGCACTATGAGTAGTACAGAGTAGTTGTTCGATTAATATTTACTATTATAAAAGAGCGTTCATCAAAAATGATGAGTGCTGTCAGAGTAAGAGGAGGACGAGCAGAGTCCCAGCTACTACTGAAAGGAAATTCTTGGGTTTGATTCAATGATAAAGTGTTAAATCACAGATACAAATACACATTTTATTATGGCTGAAATGTCAGCTTTGGGCAGGTCTAACATGACTATAAATTGGGCGCCTTTAAGGAAATTGCTCATTTTCTTCGAAACATTTGCCTAATTGTAAAATAGAACAACAACAACAACAAAACCACCTCACACAAACTGTGCAGATGAACTGAGATAATGTGTGCGAAAGAGATTTTTCACCCATACAATACTAAACCCATATAAAGTGTTTGTACCAAGTGAGAAGCCAGGAAGCAAACTGTACAAAGGAAATGCTTAAACCCCTAAAATCATAACCACACGCAATGAAGCTGTGAAGGAACATTATCTAGGTCAATTTACCAAATGGATGGGTTTACCAGTAAAGTCTTTCATTGTTGTCAGTTTTGGTTACCGGTAGCAATAGGCAGTTCTTCCTGAATTTTTATTATATTTTGTAAATTCAGGATTTCAGATGAAAAGTTTTCACTTTGTTATGTTTCTCAATTCTTCTTTAAGTTAATTTCTGAGTTACCAATATTTGAACACGTTGTGTGTGTGTTTCAGGATTTAATCATTTAATTTTGAGGTTCTTCTCACAATTTTATGTTTATAGCTATTGTTTTTCAAATTTGCTTTACCACTCATTGAGTTTATTATCATAATCCTTTCCTTTCTGTTTCTTTGAATACTTGTACTGATTCATTAAAATCTTTGTGCAAACTGATCTGGCTGGACTATTTCACATACTTCTTGTTCAAAATCAGATTTCAGCATTTTATAAATAGTGATAAAATGTTGGCAATTTCTGGTTTTTTAATGATTTTGAATTTGACATTAACTTAATTGGAATTTAAATTCAATTTAATTTTAAATTCTAATTTCTTTAGGATGCTTTTGGATGAAAATGTAAAGTTTGATTCATTTAAATTAAATCTAATTAAAATGATTAAATATATTTAAATATTTTATTTGGATAATATATTTTAAATTTCCATTTGGATATATTATTCATTTAAAATTATTTTATTTTAAACTTAGTGCTTCTGTAAATTTAAAACAAATAAGCATAACATACCATTTGAAATATTGGCAAGATAATATAAAAAGTATTCTAAAAAAAATAGAAATAACATTTTAAAAATTCCAAATGAATTAAGAGATATCTGGAATTAATATTATCACATGGACTGTCAAATTTTAGATTGAGAAATGTCCTGGGAATGTTTAATTTCATACTGATTTCTGCTTATAATTTTTACCGATTTTTCGGTGGTATTTAGGTATATTAACCAGTTTAGTTAATATTTAGAATTTCATTTTCAGCAACTGAAAATTGAAGATTTGTGTTAATACTGTTAAAACCACAGTTTCAAACTATGATAACCAGTCAAGAAATTTGGTCAATGTTGAGATTTGTTATTTGCTAAATTTGGTTATTGACACAAACTGATTCCAAGTAATCTGACGTGCCAACGTAGGAACAGCAGAGGGCGACAAAGAGTCAATGTCCTCAGCGTGGCCACATCGCGCTGTGTGCGTATCTCAAGGACAGTTTAATATTCATATACTTCAGTACTGTATTTTTTGGTAAGCGAATGCCCCTATCTAGTTTAAAGATAATTCAAATTTCTAATCTAAGCATCATTCCAAAGTGAATTGCCTGATTTACTTGCTAAAAAAAATACATAAACCAAAGCTAAGGCTTTAAGAAGATAAATTAAGGAAAAGTGGACTGGCAGCCCTTGGATGGTTCTAAGTTCACCCTGTCCCATGACCTGTCTCATTCGTGATGCTCTCCACATGCTAGAGGAGTGTGTGAGAGCCCATTTGCCCTCTGAGCTCTGGCTTAAACGTGGTCCTGAGACTTGGAAACAAGCAGCCCAGGTGGTGCACAATTGAGGACACAAACAAAAGAACTGATTCCCTCTTCCCAGGCAGGGGGGTTGTATCAAGCACATTTTTGTATCTCCCACAATTTTCACTAACTGTTGGTTAAGAATAAGCTGAACCCATTCATACTTTCTGAGTGCATGTATGCTGTTCCCTCTGCCTCCAACACCGCCCCAGGCCCCACTCCCACCCACTGCACTGCACTGCTCGGCCTCATTCTTCAAAGATGAGCTCAAATATCACTTCTTCAGGGAACCTCCCTGGTCTGCCTCTTCTCCTACTAAAGCAGAGCCTGTAACCAGTCCTCTCCCAGCCTTTCACCACAGGCATCACAGTTGTGGGTTCCTTTTGGCCTCCTCTGCCTCCTCACTGAGCTCCTTGCAGTGAGAGACCCTGTTTGTTTTCACTTTTCTCTTACATCCCCAGGACCTACTGGGTGCGGGCGGAGTACCTATCACATGATAGAGATCCAATAAATATTTTTGGAGTGAAGGAATGAATATATTGTTGTGAAGTCAAAATAACTGTCTCTACTTTTAAAGATAGAAAACTGAAACTCAGTGACAAGAAGTAACCTCCCAGACTCTAGGAGCCAGGATGCAGCTGAGTTGGGTTACACCATGTGAGGGGTCAGGCCAGGCGAAATCCCAGGGCTTCAGAACTGTAGACCTTCCCGGGAGGAGGCCGTTGTTACAACCTCCTCCAAGCTCTGAAGATGCTAAAAGTGGGGCTTCTACTAGTTACCAGGACCAATGCCCAGCATCCTTCAGGGCCAGGCAGACCCTGAGTGAAACAGATGCAGAAAACAAGAAACCAGCTGGCTCTTGGAAAAATGAGCTCCATTCTCCACAGAGGCCTGCAGTCCTTCACCAGCCAGTTTCCAGGCTCCCTCCTCTTTCACATTAGATTGTTTTTCCTCTTCCTACTCTCCTGTGTTTAAGGGATTAGTAAACCCTGCAATGCCTCCCGTGGCAGAGAACCAGTGGTCATGAGGGTTGGGGGGTGAACACAAACACCTGCAAGGTAGAGTCAGGAAGGAGGAGGAGCCAGGCTTGCTGCAGTTGGTTGAGCTGGGAGGTGGCACCCAAGGATCCGAAGCAGTGTGCTTGGCACAGGGTGAGCTGCTCGGCCTTTATTTCCAATGGCTGTACACGTGTGAACAGTGCTTGGGAGCTGGAGTACTTGTATTTGGGGGAGCTGTCTAGCACAGTCTGTGTTAATCAGAACTTAGGGATCCCGTACCTTGAGGGCGTTATGCCAAGTGAAATAATCAGACAGAGAAAGGCAAACACTGTACTGTAGGGGCTCACTTATATCTGACATCTGAAAATACCCAAAAACTAACCAAACCAAAAAAACAAAAACTTATAGATGCAGAGAACAGATTGGTGTTTGTCAGAGGTAGGGGTCCAGGTGGGTGAAATGGGTGAAGGAGCTCAAAGGTACAAACTTCCAGTTATAAAATAAGCAAGTCCTGGGATGTGATGTACAGAATGGTGACTATAGTTAATGGTACTGTATTGCATATTTGGAAGTTGCTAAGGGAGTAGATCTTAAAAGTCCTCCTCACAAGAAAAAACATTTTGTAACCCTACATGAGGTGATGGATGTTAACTAGACTTATTGTGGTGATCATTTTGCAATATGTACAAATATTGAATCGTTATGCATACACCTGAAACTAATGTAATGTTACATGTGAGGTGTATCTCAATTTTAAAATAAAAGAATGGTGGTGGTGGCGGGGGGTAAGGGATCCCTTCAGCCCAAGGAGTAGAGGCTCTGGGCGTGAGAAGCCCTAAACCTGCTGCTGGGGGAATGTCTCAGGAAGTGTTTTCCCTATGACAGCGATGACTTTATTTTAAGCTAACATTTAAAACTCTAGCATGAAAAGCATTATGTCATAATGTATATTTTGGTGGAATATAGTCATAGGCTCAAATCTCACCAGCGGAGTGAATCTGACCAAATTACTTTAGTGTTCTGAGCTTCAGGTGTCTTTTTTTTATTAGAAGGATTAAATACAAAAATTAATTAACCAGCCCAGTGACTAACATGTATATAATGTTAGTTTCCACCCCCAGACCAATAACTTGTGTGTGATACATTCAATGAGTGAAGACAGTGAGGGCAGTGATGGAGACGGGTGGGTGCCAAGTCACAGGGCCCAGGGCCCCAGTCTGGGACTGAAGCACTTATGCCCCTAGCCGTGGGAGTGCTAATTACCTGGGGTGATACATGATGGAAGGGTGTGCCCTGGAGATGCAATGTATCAGGCATTTAAAAACTAAAAAGGAAGAGTAATTATAAGGACTATGACATTGCACAGCTATTGCTGGGGATTGTGATGCTTTCCAGAAAGTAAAAGAAAGGCTGGAATGGATTAATCGCCAATTAAAAGCTAAGTATGAAATCCAGAGGGGCCCCCTTGGCAGACTCTCACCTCTTGCAGCTAGAGGATGGAGAAAGCTGAGGATCAGGGCCACAATATAATCTTAAGAGTAACTGAACTCCTGGGAAGGTTGAATTCTCAATTGAGGCACGTTTGCTATGCTGGTCAGTGCTCTGGCTGGGAAGGGTTGGAACCTGAGATGTGGGGTGAATACATCTGAGTCAATGCATTTGAAAGTCTTGAGCCCCTAGGTTCCCTTGAAAGATCTGGTCTGCTTTTTCCAGGTAAAGGCTAGTCCTTTTGCCTGAAGATCATGCAGAAACATTTACCTTACAAGAGAACACGTGTCCCTGCTCAAGATATACCACACTTTTCCTATTAGTCATTATGCTAATAACTGGCGGAGGTTCTGATACAACCCAGCTGAGCACAATGTAACCTACACCTGGTTAATAGCACAATAGTCAGTAGGACAGCCGGGGTGTACCCTCTCAAAGGAGCTGTAGGACCTAGCCAAAGTGCACCCTGGAGCCAGGGGAGAACAGATGGGCTTTCATTGTAAATGTGCTAGGGGAGCTGTGTTTGGTGGGAAGGTGTGGAGCCTAAAGTTAGACAGTGGAGAGGGAATGGATAGGAGTATTTCCCCATTGTATGGATTTGATAACCGGGCAAGGAACTTGGAAGATGTTGCCACAGCCGTGATGCTGGAGCAACTCTTGGAAGCTCAACCAAACAACAGCCCCAACCGCAGCTGCTGTGCCAGACGTAGGATATTTGCTGGAGAATATCAACACCGCCTCAGACACATGATATATGGCCTTGATCTTGCAAATGCATTCTTTCCCATCACTGTCTAAAAGAACTAGAAACATTCTACATATACTTGGAACAGATAATGATATACGTTAATGGACTTGCTCCAAAGTTATGTTAATTCTCTTACCCTCTGTCATATTATGGTCCAAAGAGAAATAGATCGTCTAGACATCCCAAGGAATATGGCATCGGTCCCCTATATCAATGATACAATGTGCGTCCGATCGAATGAACAAGAAGTAACGTGTACATTGGCAGCCTTTGTAAGGCACATGCATTCCAGAGGGGAGACATAACTCTTTCAGTGACTCGGAAGCTCCACCAAATCAGTGAAGCTTTTGGGGATTCAGTGGTTTGGGCATGCTGGGATATCCCCTCAAAAGTCAAAAGCAAATTATTGCATATCCCACCTCCCATATGAAGAAAGGAATGCAATGCTTGATTATGTTTTCTGGGTTCTAACCCCTCTAAACACAGTTCTCAAGGAGCCCAACACTCGGTGGCAATGGACGTCAGCCTCATTTCACTGCTGAAAGAGGCTGCAATTCATCCTGATTGTAATGACACATCGTCGGGATGTGAGCTAGCCTTTCCTGCATGCAGGGCTTCAGGCAGCACCCTGTGTGATGGGGCACTTTTCTGTGGTAGCAATTTGCATGCAGGTAAATCCATTTAACATTTGTAGCACATGAGCTAGATGCCAGGCTCTGTGCTGCTGAGGAGGCAGCCAAGGAGGGTCTCCCTCTCAGTCATTGAATAGCTACTGTGGGTTTCTTTGGTTCTTGGACAAGAGAACTGGCGGCATTAAAACCATTTCACAGGTTCAGTAAGCAAACAGTGAATTCAAGTGGCCTCATAATTCGGTGGCTAATTTGAGACTGGGAACCAGAATCATTTATGTTGATCAGATAAACAAGTCTTACTGGTAGGCAGCCTGTTAAAGGGCACTTGATGATAAAAAGCACAAAATAAAATGGAATGAAATAACTTTGAATGTCAGCTTTCTGCCTTGAGATTCCACCCGGAGTTTCCCTTCCCATCCTGAGTGAGTCGTGTCAGGATGGGAAGTCTGGGCCTCTGGGCGACAGCAGGAGTCCTCTCTCATACATCTCCCATCCCCCCGCCATGGACCCTGTGAAGCCGCAAAGTCCAGGCAATGGACTGAAGGAGTCAGGCGACATTCTGCGGCAGCCTCCAGGACCTCTCTGCTCCCTGACGTCGACACAGTGATGAAGGCTTCCTTCTACGCAGCCCGCCAGCTTGCAGTGGCCTCTCACTTTAGACGTGCACGTTTCACTTCCACGGTGTTATAACTGTCCACCCTGTTTCCCACTAGAATCAGAGCATGTCGCCAGGAGGGATGAATGACAGCAGCCACAATAGGACAGAACAGGAACCAAGATGGATCTGTCCTAGTCACCCCAAGCCCCACACACCCACATTTGCCAAGGGACAGGCCTATTTTAACTCACATAGGAGAAACTGAGTCACCTTGGGAAACTCCTTAGCAATGGTTCAAATCATCCCCGGAAAGCATATAGAGCAAGAAGAGGTCTGGGTGGACCCGGGGAAAGGCCAAATCAAGGGACAGGACAAGTGGCACTGGTGACTCTAAACTTTGTACATAGCAGGGGCCTGGGCAGCAATGAGAATGGAAGGATGGCGATCGTTGGGGGCTCATGTTAAAGCTCCATGAGCACAGCAACGATGCAGCTGTTACAGCTTCATGCGATGAATGCAATGACAGATCGCTGCAGGGCCAGAAATATAGAACAGTTTCTATTCACATAAGAAATGTGAGTTTATTATGATAAACGGATATTCTGTTTATCTCCTTAGGGGTTCTGAGGAGAACTGGCTCAGCAAATGAGGGAGAGGCAGCTGGAGAAGGGAGGAGATGGGGGGGGGAGAAGAACCCCAAGAAAATGGTATCCTGGAACCTGAAAGACGAGAGTTGTTGGAAGGAGAAAATGCACAGTGCCACATGCTGAAGGATGAAAGATCAAATAAGGTAAGGGCTAAAAAGAGGTGCTGGTGTGTATTATTGCTGACCTCCTGAGAGCATGCATTAGTGTTGGGACAGACTCCAGACTGCAGGGGTTTAAGGAGTGGAGAGGCAGTGAGCTAAGTGGAAAGACTGAGCTCGGCCAACTCTTGCAAAAGGTTCAGGAAGTGTGAGTAGAGGGGGCTGGGCTCCCAGCTCCACAGGACATGAGCAGTATGAGAGAAGTCAGATTTATGAGCTTCTCCTGTCATCCCATATATCTGTGTACATCACGCAGATTCCCACCTTTAATCTTGACACGGCTCTCTGAGATGAGAAAGCATGTTCATTCTGCTAAGGAGTACCATGACGCTCAAAGAAGTTAAGTAAGCAAGATGTAGAGCCCAGGTGCGTGGTCAAAGTTTTTCTTTCCATGACAGTCACATGTCTGGAAGAGGCAAGAGAAAGTTGACTGGTTGTTCTTTTAAAAGAGGAGTGGGGCATAGGTATGTTTATGGGAGGAGGGGAATAAATCCTCCCTAACCCAACTGTTAGGAAGTGTCCCACTCTCTGCCACCTCTTATTTTACTAGCTCACTCTCTTTAGTACCAGGACTCCAAGTGCCCTGTCACCAGCCCCCTTGCCAGATCATGGGTCAGACAGAGGGATGAGAGTGGGTGACAGTGTTGAGTAGAGGGAATCAACATGGCCTCAGCCAGCTCGTGTTTCATGTGCTTTGTGTGCCGGACAAAGAAGTATAATATTTCCCACTGTACATCATGGGCAGTGTTGCTTTTGTTTATTAAAATATCAATAGATGGGACCCTGGACCAAGCCTAGGCACTCTGGCACCAGCCATTTTCCACAGTGCTGTTCCTATCTCCTTCCCTACACAACCTGTGTGGCAGCGACATTATGTGTCTTTGGTTACCTTCTGCCACCTAGGTTCCGAGGAGCGTGATGGGGCCCCACAGTACCCATGGACACTCTGCTCTTCTCAAAAAAGAAACTGTGCAACAAAAGAGAAACAATCTAGCCCATTCCTCTGCTGAATGATGCTACATTCTGAGTATTGCCACATTTTAATATTTTCCCAAGTCCTTTATTGTATCACCCCCATTACATCCCAAGAAGTACACTTGGCCGAGATAATAATCCTACGTGCCAGAGGAGAAAGCGAAATGCCGGGCAGGTAGGAAACATCTCAATGCTTCCTCCCAATAGGGATTGGCCAAACGGTGCCGCTGGGGGTTATTTTTCCCAGGTCCCCAACCCAGTGCTATTTCCTCAGGCTTCAAACCTGATGTCATGTGAACTTTCCTGGGATTGTGGGGGCTTTGAAGAGGCATGGCAGGGAGAGAGAGAGAGACATGCGCTGAGCATCAGATTTGGTGCCAGGCACTGTACCAGCTGCTTCACATAAAAGGTTCATTTAAGCCTCATATACATACTCTGCATCAGGTAAAACTAACCACTTTAGTGAGGTAAAAATAATCATTTTGCAAAAAGGGAAAACATACTTAGTAAAGTGAACTAATTTATCCAAGATCAGAAATGGAGGTGATAGTAGGGAGGGCCAGGCCTGGAACTAGTTTTCCCTGGTCCAGGATGTGGGGCCACTTCTGGGAATTGGACGGTCTGGGTTGGCCCCACCTCAGTGTATTCTGGGTAAACGCTCATCCTACCTGCCCTTCCTACCCCCACAAGGCAATAGTTTCAATGAGATCATGGATTTAAAAGCCACCAGATTCCAGAACTGCACTATATACCTGCTCTTTGTTATCGAGAGACAGAGATAGAGAGAGACAGAGAGACAGAGAATGGGGGAGGATGAGGCCACTCCTCTCTTCAGTGACATCATCACTTAATCACTTGCTGTCCATTCCTCATCACTAACTTAAAGCTCTGAGAGCTGCTCCCTTTGATTCACCCAGCAAACGTGGAGGACCTACCAGCATCTTCCTTTACGGCACTCTGTTCATTTGAAGACTCCTCACTCTGTTAAATGACCTTGCTGGGAAATCAATGAAGGACACATACTCCTTCTGCTCATTCTGAGTCTAAAGGTCCAGCTAAATGGCATATGTATCAGAGACAAGCCCTGGACTCTGGGTCCTGCAAGAACTGTGTCTTCCCAGCCATTTGGCCCAGGCAAATCAGTTAACTTCTATGGGCCTCTGTTCCTTGTCTCTTAAAGGGAGACCTTGAGGGTAGTAACTGTGCTTCCTTTCCTCCATTATTGCAGAAAAGATAACAGAATATACTGGAGTGTAGCACTACTTGGTACCAAATCTGGGTTTTAATCCCAGCTGCCTCTCATACTAGCTGTGTGACCTTGGGCAAATTCCTTAACATTTCTGATCATAGTTTTCTCTCTGCGAAAAATGGCAAGGACTGTTGTGAGACTTACACAGCCTATTTCAGCCTCAGGTGGATCCATCTTGGCATTCCTTCAAGAGGGTTCATTACTGAAGTACAACAAGGTCCTCTGCAAATGGCAGTTCCACTTCGCCAGAGTCCTCAGCTCAGACTAGACTGTTTGATTACATAGTCACTGATTTTATTATGAACCCAAATTTCTCCAGCAAAAAAAAAAAAAATATCTTGAACTGATCCTGAGCAAAGTGACTTTCTCTGACCAATAAGCAGGTGGCTGTCCCCTTTCAATCCTCAGAACTGACCTCCTCCTGCCAAGTGAGGGGGAGCAGGGGAGGGTAAGGAAGAGGGAGAGGGCTGATGTCACACAGCCCCTACATAAGGGCCTCCTTGAGCCTCCTGCAGGCGGGTTGGAAGCAGCTGGAGGAATGAGTTAGGTCCTGGCTGTGGATTTTTTTTTTTTTTTTAAGCCAGACACAGACAGGGTTGTTGAGCAAAATGCAGACTCCGCAGAAAAGCCCAAGCCTCAGACCATTCAAGCAGAGGAAAAGCTTAGGTAAAGTTCTCGGGTAGCTGTCTGGGTTGCCAGACAGCGAAGGGAAAGGATACAGACTGCTCTCGCCGTTTACTTACTCTTTTGTACTTGAAATTTTCACAGCAACCAGACAAGAGGAAGTGGCTGGAATCCGGGCAAAGTTCCCAAACAAGATCCCGGTAAGACTCCGTTGTACTTTTGGAAAAGGGGTACACTATTCTGTTGCATAAAAAAAAAAAATAATAATAACAACAAGAAGAACAAAAAACCCACTCTCTCTCCCTGTTGTAAGAGTCTAAGATACTGAGAGTTCTGAATCACATTCTTAAGGGCTGAAACTCTCGACAGGTGGTAGTGGAGCGTTATTCCAGGGAGAAGTTCCTGCCCCCGCTGGACAAGACTAAGTTCCTGGTCCCCCAGGAGCTGACCATGACCCAGTTCCTCAGCATCATACGGTAGGTGATAAGGTGCACATGGGGACGCGTGCCGGCGGTCCTGGGCTTTTTCTGTTTGCTTAGATAGTTTGTTTGGTTTTGAGGATAGGGGGTGGGGTGGCGTTCCAGGAGAAGAGAGGGAAAGGATTTTCTTTGTGACTCACTACCTTTTAGGTTCTGCAGTGCCCAGAAAAGATGCTCTGAGAATTCATCTATTTTAAACAGGTGGGAGAACCTCTGAGATAACAAATCTAAAGACAGTCAGAGCTGCTAACATTTCTAAGAATTTCCTAAAGTAGTCTTGATTCCAAAACGAGTCCAGAAGATCCTTTCTTCCTGATAGTGTGGAAAACCCGGCCAGTGTTTTCCCAGTAGAGACATGGCACCTTGTTAGAGTGTGCGACCCTGGGGAGTGGAGACCTCTACAAAAGGCACTGCTCAGAGTCTGAGAAGAGAGACACGGAAGGTGTCCCCAGAACACATTCTTCCCTTGGGTTAGGGCACAGCAAAGAGGTAGTAACTACTTTTAAAGCTTAAGGCAGTGAAGTGGTGTCACCTGACCCATGGATTCAATGCAAATGACTGGGGAGTAACGTGGACGTGACCTGGTAGGTGACCCTTCACAGGTTGAAGGCTGGAAGGGCCAGCCCTTGGAAACCCGATAACTGTTGCAGCTTATTTCTTCAAGAATTCATTATAAATATGTTAATCTCTATTCTATTTGTTTCAATAAGTAAGATTATTCTGATTCCTCTCCTCAGGGAGGCTTAGGTCAGTTCAGTGTGACTACAGGCAACTGAGGGAGAACAAGAATTAGAATTAGATCCCAACAACTTGATGCAACATTAGGGGACCTCCCTCCTCCAACAACCCTTTGAGTTCTGAGAGGCATTCTTTCCCCCCTTCCCAGTCAGGGGCCCTCCTGTCTTCTCCACCACCCCTCACCCACACCCCCATCCCCACGTTTGATGTTCACAGTGTTTATTGAGCACCAACTATGTTCTGAGTGTTCTCTCGGCTCTGTGTTCACAGCAGTGAACAGAATAGAACAAATTCCTGCCCTCGGCCTTCTCCCCCAGGGGAGAAGCCACAACCCTCATAACAAGAGAGCACGGCAAAGACAGGAGCTGGAGGTACAGACTCAGGAAACAGAGCTTCCTTCAGCGCCAATGGCAACACACTCACTCCCAGCTCTACCCATTCCCATTGCAGAACAGTTCTTTTTTATCCAAAGACCAGTCATGCAATTGTGAGCTAAAACCTTTGGTGTTATTCTGGGAGGGTTTAGCTGGTTGTATAATTATTCAGCCTCCAGCCACCCCTGTCTCCCACGGCTGCATGGATCTAGCTCACCTGAGCTCTGAGGCTGAAGTGGATATGTGCTTCAGGCGAGACTGAATTTTACCTGAGTGTTACGTGTCATGCTGTCCTCTACTCCAGGATGAATCAGGACTTAGATTGGCCTTGACTTGTAAAGCGTGTCCAGTCAAACTTGACTGCTTTGCTATCTCCTTGATGTTAGGGGAGGAAGGGCAGGGGGAAGAAAGAGCACATTGAGAGGCAGTAGATTGCTTCTGAAGGTCACCCAAGGCTGTTTAATATGAGATGCTGAAGGAAATTGGGATCCCCTTTGTACTTCTGGGGAAATACTTACCTTTAATTTCAGAGCAAAGTGGGGCTTCCACACTTAGCGTTTTTGTGTTGGTGTGTCCCCTAGTTCATGATGGGAACGCCTGCCCCTTTTTGCGGAAGAGGTCGGGAGCAATTCACTTGTCTTGAGCATCACACTCCTGCAGATTCCTAGGCTGCTTCTGAGACCTACTAAACCAAATTCTGTGGGCTGGAGCCCAGGAATGTGCATGTTCAACAGGGCTCTCCTGGGTGATTCTCAAGTTTGAGGAGACAAACCAGAGTGGGGAGGTGGGCATCTTGGATGGAGGTGTTTACAGTGGCCACCAGAGGTAAAGCTTTGGCTCCGTGCCCTTTCCCACCAGGTTAGCTTTCTGTCTTCCTGCCCCTCTCCCCACACCAGGAGCCATATGGTCCTCGGGGCCACTGAAGCCTTTTACTTGCTAGTGAACAACAAGAGTACGGTCAGCATGAGCATGACCATGGCCGAGATCTACCGGGATTACAGGGACGAGGACGGCTTCGTCTACATGACCTACGCCTCCCAGGAGATGTTCGGCTGAGGGGCCTGAGGCCCCAGGGATGGAGCAGCCTGCGGGGCGGACCCTGCCATCCTCTCCAGCTGCAGGACCAACCGACCGGCTTCCTCCTGCGCGTGGTGGACCCACGGGGAGCAGGGCCGCCCCGCAGGAGCGGCGCCCACGGGACAGGTAGGCCGGCCGCCCTGTCCCCTTTAGTGCGCATGCCCTGTGTTCTCTGGGAAAACGCGGTGCTCCTGGGAGTTTTGTAAATAATGATCTTCTGGGAAAGAGGTGGTTCCACATGCGGTGGTTCTGTGCGATGGCGAAGTGTCTTCCGTGGTGGAGGCCGCAGACCCTGGGATTTGGTGTCACCTGGTGCAGCCGGAGTCCGGTGGATGCTCCGTCATAGAGAACCTGGGCCTGCGCGTGGGACTGGCTCTGCGGCACTGAGGAGCCCGTGTGAGCCTGGGGCGGGCTCGTGGGGTGTGGGGGCGCTTATCTGAGTCATTAGATTATTGTTACATTCCTCAGCATTCACTCGACTCGGTTATTTCTTCTTTTGTTCTTGACTGTCTGTGCCACACAGGTTTATGCAAAGTTGTAACTTCTAAAGTTACATATAAAGTAATGTAACCCCTCTGAGTGTTTCCTGAGTGCGAGGCATTCTTCTAATCACTCTACATGCATTAACACCTCATCACAACTCTCCGGGTTAATTATTGCTATCATCATTTTAGAGATGAGGAAACTGAGGCCCAGAAAGGTGAAAAACGTTTGTCAAATTCACACAACCCAGTCTACTGGGATTTGAGATCAGGGCATCCAGCTTTAGAAGCCAAGCTCCTAGCCCTCTGCTAGGTGCCCTGTCTTCGATGACGTTGCTCTACTTGCCCAATCCCGACTGGGTGCTGGAGCCCCACAGCCCAGTTACGCCCACAGGGAACCGGGTGGAAGCTGGGGAGTGCAGCGGAGCTGGGAGCACAGATCACGGTGGGGTGTCTGGGTGAGCAGCACAACCAATGAACAGACACGTACCTGACTGCGGGCCCTCCTCCTCTCAGCCTTCCGCATTTCCTTGCTCTTTCTTGAATCCCGGTGTCTAAGACTCCCCACACTGCAAGTACAGAGATCCTGCCCTGGGGTGTCGCTGGGTGAGCGGTTGTGTTCTGTTTGGCCTCCAAGATCCTTCCTGAGGTAGCTTCCCTCCTACCTCAACCTCTGGCTAGAGATGGGTGGCTGCCGCTGCCTTCTTTGTGGTGAGCAGTGTTCCCTTTCCTACTCTGTATAATCAACCAGCTAAAACTCAGTGGGTGAAACCACCATGACTTTGTTATGCTCATGGAGTCTGGGGTTAAGGAGTTTAGCGTACACACACACACACACACACACACACACACACACACCGCAGTGTCCACAACGTCTGGGACTCAGTCTGGAAGAACTGAAAGGCTGGGAGTGACTTGACCAGCTGGAAGCTGGAGTCATCTTCAGGCCTCTTCATTTTCTTGTCTGACCCCTGGGATGGGATGACTCAAGGCTGCCACAGCTGGGACTGGAGTGGTTCCATGTGGCATCTCTCAGCGTGGGTTCCAGGAAGGAGCATCCTCAGAAGGAGCAGCTGGAGAGCATATGATCCAGGAAGCCAAGACTGAAGCTGACCTGTGTGACAGTGATGAATGTCAATCGATTTTGGTCTGGATTTTTTTTTTCCCCCCTGTATTTACTTTCTTAGCCTCTACGCAGGTATTTAGAATTAACTCGTAATTTGTACTTCTGTAAATTATGACCACTTTTCTTTTAGTCTAGTCATCATTTTCTATTGATTTTTTTTTCAAGTTCACAAGGTTGAGTAGATAACTCTTTATATGCCATGTGTATTAAAAATAATTACCCAGTTCCTTTGGATCTTGTTTATGGCAGACTTTTTCTCATGTAGACACTTTTTATTCTTTTTCTTTTTCTTTTTTTTAAGAATATTTGTTATTATTATTATTTTTAAAGATTTTATTGGGGAAGGCGAACAGGACTTTATTGGGGAACAGTGTGTACTTCAGGACTTTTTTTTTTTCAAGTCAAGTTGTTGTCCTTTCAATCTTAGTTGTGGAGGGCGCAGCTCAGCTCCAGGTCCAGTTGCCGTTGTTAGTTGCAGGGGGCACAGCCCACCATCCCTTGCGGGAGTCGAACTGGCAACCTTGTGGTTGAGAGGGCATGCTCCAACCAACTGAGCCATCCGGGAGCTCAGCGGCAGCTCAAGGTGCCGTGTTCAATCTTAGTTGCAGGGGGCAGAGCCCACCATCCCTTGCGGGACTCGAGGAATTGAACTGGCAACCTTGTGGTTGAGAGCCCACTGGCCCATGTGGGAATCGAACCGGCAGCCTTCGGAGTTAGGGGCACAGAGCTCTAACCGTCTGAGCCACCGGACCGGCCCCAACACTTTTTATTCTTATGTGATCTTTCCTTTGTGGCTTTTGAGGTTCCTGGCCTCAATAGGAAGACTCCCAACTTCAAGATTATAAAAAATGTATACCTCTTCTAGCACTATGGTTTCATTTTGTTTACATTTAAGTATTTGAAATAATTGAAATTTATTTTGGTAACAGAAGAAAGTACCCAGGTTCCATTTTTTCCAAATGTCTCATGTCCTTTAACAGATAATCTGCCTATGGCATTTGAAGTTGCTGTGATTGTATGTCTATGTCTTATCACCATAATAACCCACAAACTCCTTAAGAACATGGACTGTGACTTTTCTTTTTGGATTCCCCGTGACTTCCAGTAATACCAAGCACATCTTAGGTGGTAAATGTTTGGTGATAAATTAGAGAGTCTTGGTGTCAACTTCAGAGAGAGAGACAATGAAATAACTGGATTGAGTTGTTTTCATGGTGCTTGGGTCAGGCAGGAAAACCATTGTGTTTTGTGCCTATTGCAATGCATTAGTCATCCTCTCCCCACCCCTATAAAACCAAAGGGAGCAGATTTTTTTTAAAAATGCAGCTGCTTATGTCATAGCTGACCAGATATGGGATCTACAGCTGACCCCACATTGACTTGAACACATAGACTAGAGATCAGCAAAACTACTGCTATGGGCCGTCTGACCTGGGGTCCATGTTTGTAAATAAAGTATAATTGGAATGCAGTCACATCCATGGGTTCACTATTATTGTCTCTGGCTGCTTTTGTCCTATATGGGTAAGCTAAGTAGTTGTGACGTGGGCCATATAACCTGCAAAGCCTAAAATAGTTACTATTTGACTCTTTACTGAAAAAGTTTGCTGACCCCCTACTCTAGGTTTATAGGAATAATTTTATCATCAAGATATCCCGGAGGATAAAGCATAACAAAGAAGTAGCATTTGTTGTTCTTTTGGTGCTACATGAGATCAGCAGAAAAGCATTTCCAAGTCTATGAGGCTCCCTGATTTTGTATTGCCAAGCCCTTGTTTGGAGGAGTTTAATACAGACACATACACAGAGTTCCTCCCAGGTCACATGGCAATCTTAATCATGCTCCATTGTCACTGGTCTTCTCCACGCCTCCTTACCCTGCATGTGCCTCTAAAATCTGCATGGGAGATTTTTAAGTGTACATTGCGTTCTTTCATGAACAAAAGCAAATCGTCCATACCAATTTCTGGCAAACTCTCTCCAGGTTAGAGGACTGGAGCTCTAGGGCAGGGTTTCCAGCCTCTGCGCAGTTGACATTCGGGCTAACGATTCTTTGTTGTGGAAGATTGCCAAGTGCATCGGGGGGATGTTTACCAGCATCCCTGGCCTATACCCATTATTCAGAGTAGAGGGCAGATGCCAGTAGCACTGCCCTCCACTCCCAATAATGATACCAAGAGCCTCCAAATGTTGGCAGATGTCCCCAGGGTGGGGGGGTGGGGTAAGCAAAATTGCCCCCATCTCAGAGCCACTGGACTCTAGACCCCGAGTGTGGCCTGTAGACAAGCATTGGCCTCATCTTGGACTTGTTACAAAGGCAGAATCTCAGGCCCCTCCCCCGAACAACTGAATCCAAATCTGCAATTTATCAGGTCTAGATCTGTTGGGTGGAAACACCGCACTCCTCGGGAAAGGGCAGTAATCGTCCTTCATTTGATCCATCCTGTTTCCATTGTTTGAGCACATACCTGACACAGACCTGCGTTAAGAGACAGTGTGGTGTCCTGGGAAGGGCTGGGGCTTTGTCATCACATTGACCTGGGTTCAAAAGTAGCGTCTGCCGCTATGGGTCTCGGGGATTATTTCATCTGGTCAGTGTCCTCAACTGAAAAATCTCTGGTTTGCTTCAGAACATGAAGACCTTCTGAGCCAGGTTACTGTCGAAGAATCAGTACACTTTTAGTTTCCAAGTTTTGAAATCTTTTATATAAGTTTCTACCCAGCGATGAAATCGCAAAGGCAGCAAGTTTCCATCTAACAGGATTACCCCTGGAATTGTTTCCTGTGCCCGGGAAATTCTAACTAGTTCAAAATCTGAGGGTTCTCTACAGACACACGTGGAAAGCAGAGTTGACAAATACCACCGGGTGGGCCAAGCCCTCATTGTTAAATAGCCAAGCAGTTGTGGCCAACAAACATAAATTCCTCCAAATTTAAAGTTCCTAGGGTGTATTCTAAAAAAGATGGCTCTAGCCAAGGGGGAGATCAGATATAGATGTTGGGGAAAGCGTTGCTAGAACATTAAATATGTCCCCTAGACATGAATTCTAACCAGCCCACAGAGAACAATTGCTGAGAACTTGAGAGCAATAATACATTACAAAGGAAAGCACAGTCCTTTCAAATCTGGATGTTGCCATGGCAACTGGAACCCTTATAAAGGCACAAGTGGTTCAGACGGATTCTGGGGGCAGGGTTGGGGAGCGAGGACCACAGACCACCACATGGGAAAGGAAATCGGAGGAGGGATAAAAGTAGAGAAGTTCTAGGAATACGTCCCAGATATTGCTATTTTATCTTTTTATGACACCTTTTACCAAAAGATAAACACTGCATGAATGTTACTCATCCCCAAGCACCTAGTTCAGAAAGCTCATCCACTGCCATGCCTCACACACACTAAGTAATCAAATGGCTTTCCAGTTACCTAAATCGAATTAGCACCTGAAAATCAACAGTGTAGACTCCTGGGTGAGCAAGAAACAGGAATCTGAATGAGGGTGGTCAGAGAGCAAGAATCTTCCGGGAATTGATTCAGCTTTTAAGGAAAATTGATATTAAGAAAGAAGTGCCCTGGCTGGGGGACAGGAAATTTTTAATTACTGTAAGTGACCAGCCCCAATCATAAAACAAAATGGACAGTGTTTTGTGAATTTAAATATTATGGTTCCCTCTAAGTACTATACCCTTCTGGGAGTAACCCTTGCTTTGGCACCCAAAGATGTTGCCTTTTCTCCTCATTCCATGTCTTTTTCACTTTCTTTCTTGTTTGTGAATTATTATTATTATCATTATTTTAATATTTCAGTGTCATTGCTTACGTTGCTTATGTTTTTTCATGCCTGGAGTGTCCTCCCTCCAGAGACAAACTCCTACTCATCCAAGATTCAAGGCAACCCCTTGACTTGGTTCTGTGCCCCTTCCATTTTAATCAATGACACTTGTTTTTTTTGGATCTACAATGTTCCTAGAGCTTTTAGTTAATATTCACTAAGACCTTAAATATATTTATTATGATGATTATTATTATTATTTTACATTATTATTCCTATTCTAGGGATGAAGAAACCAAGTAAGAAAAGTCAAATAATGTTACTAAAGACACAGAATCATAAACCTGCAGCTCAAACTCAGATTTATATTATCTGTGTGAAAAACGTTTTTCACTAAGGTTATTAAAGGAGCAAACCTTAACTTCAATACTGACCATATGACAGTCAGTGTGCTAAGTAATGCTGATGACCTAAGTAAAGAAAAAAGAATTTGGAAAATGTAGTAAGAACAGTGTGAGCCAGGTATGAACTCAGGAAGGACACTGGTAGGTGTGACGTCCCTGAGCAGGTAGAGGAAAGCACTTCATACATAATTGACATATTATAATGTATTAGTTTAAGGTTTGGTGGGAGTTCACAGTGAGTCACCCTAACATGTGATATGCAGATCGTTTTGAGATAAAGGCAACTTTAGCTGTGGGCTCAGAAGAAACTTCTGCCCCTCCTTAACTACCTAGAAGAATTTGAATTAGGGGCCTTACCCGTAAAAAGAGATTATGTGAGACAACCTCTGTTGACCCACCTATAAGGCAGGACAAACTTATATTTACTAAACATCTGCTCTTCTCAGCCTCCTGCAATGACCCTTTGAAACCCCCAAGGTACCTTACCTGTCCTTAGCTCAGAATGTCTTACATATACATTTCCTCTTTCTGTCTCTGAATCTCTCCTGCATGTGGGGTCTCTGACTCTCACAGACATACATATGTAAATTTGGTGATTTTCTTTTGTTAGTCTATCTCATGTAGATTTAATTATTATATCAGCTGAAAGAACCGTGAAGGGTAAAGGAAAGTTTCTGCCTCCCTCACAAATCCTAATAGTGAACAATTTATTGGCAGCAATGAGCCAGGCATTGTGCTAAACTCTTTCCATGAAAGGCTTTATTTAAACCTCACAATAATCTTGTGCGGTAGGTACACTTATAGTCCCCACTTTGGCAATGAAGACACTGAGAGGTGGGAGATTAAAAAAGGTCACCAGACGGGAAAGGGGAAAGCTGGGGATTGAACAGTGCTTGTCAGATTCCAGAAGCCAGTCTTTTTCCCAAACGTCACCTGCAGGAATCTTAAATGCCCATCACAATGAACTTGGCTTTCCCTGAAGAGACACAACTGCCCTGGATTGGTATAGCTGACCCTTCTGTCAGAATTGCCCTCTTCTGGGGGTGCATGGTCCCCTTGGTGGCCCAGACTTCCTGCTGCACAGTCACCCCCTGTGGTTGGGCCTACTCAGGCCTACTGAAGCCACATTTCTGTGGGAGGTTGGGAGGCAGGGGGCTTGGGTACCTGCATGTCCAAATTTGAGGTGTCTTGCTCTTGGATTCGCAAACTTTAAAAAAATCTTAATATTAAATTTAAAATTCTAAAATGTAAGTATTAAAATGTTTTCTTTACAGATTTGTTTCTCCCACTAGACCATGATTTCTTTATGGGCAAGAACATTAGTTTGTATCCCTAGAGCCTCATACAACCTGCCACTAAAGAAATGTGCCTCCCTCATTGTCACAGCACTCCCACGATCCCCATTTAGACACTGGATAAATTCTCACTTCCGCGGCACGTTACCTGAGGTCCTCCGTGATCTAACTCCCTGCCTGGCCTCGTTTCCCGGGACTCGACTCCTTCTACGGAGAGCTACAGACAGATTTGATTTATGTTTTCTGGAGTTTCCTCACATGCACCCTACCCCTTCTCTCCACCCACTGTGCAGTGTTTTAGTGACTAGTGCTTCTCCGTGTGGCTTTTCATTCATTGTCAGCTGAGTGTAGTTAGTTGGGTTCTAACTCATGGAGGCTTACCATTCCTCAGACCCTCAGGATTTCTATCCTCACAAGTCTTCTTCCGTGGATACTCCTACTTAGCCCAAGAAAAGCAACCCCCTCCCTGCCCCATATTTTCCCTATAGAGACATAGGTAAATACCAGCTGGACATATCTGTCAAAATTTCCAGCAATGAAAGCAAAGATTTGGGGCTGAGAAAGCCAGATTTATTTATTTGGATGTGGGACTGGATGGGTCTTTGGAAACTTTTCTTAATCCCAGTGCCATTTTTAGCATCTTTTAGAGACATAACTAAATTAACTGCTTGGCACAGAAATGGATTCTACTCAGAGAAGTCTGGGGTGACCATTTCCACCTGTGTAACTAGCCTATGTTTGGGGTGCAGCTGACAACTGCCGCACCTTACCAAACATTGTGGGTTTCAAAACAACTTTGCCTGGAGCAGGGGTCAACAAACTTTTTCTCCAAAAAGCCAGATAGTAAATATTTAAGGCTTCATGTCATCTGTTACTGTTCTGCCATTGTAGCTCAAAAGCAGCCAGAGGAAATATGTGAATAACTGGGCATGGCTGTGTACCAATAAAACTTCATTTGTGAACACCAAAGTTTGAATTTAAAATAATTTTTCACACATCTTGAAATAGCGTGCTTTTTAATATTTTTTCCCCAACCATTGGAAAACGTAAAGACCATCCCTAACTTGTGTGCTGTGCAAAAACAGGTGGCATGTTGGATTTGGCCAACTGGGCCACCATTTGCTGGACCTGGGTGGGATTAGTGGCTGTGTCATCATTCATCAACTTAGCCTGGAGGGCTTATTATACAAGATTTCCGGGCCTCATCCTAAGGGTTTCTGATTCAGAAAATCTAGGGAAGGGCCTGAGGATTTCTAACAGGCTCTCAGGTGACCTGTGCCTGCAGGTCTGGTGATAACACACTTTGAGAACCACTGACCTAGAATTCTAGAATGGCCACTGTCTTATTTTAACTAACAGCTTGATGGTGTGGACAAAAAAGGGCCACATTCGAAGCCTGACAAGCTCAGGGGAGGCCAGCATGACGGGCCCTACAAACTCAGAGACTGAAATTATTAACCACAAGGGATGGTCTGAATAAAAATTCCTAACTAAAAGCAGGTCATGGCGGGTAGTCACATCCTGGGCCTGTAACTTCCTTGATAAAGGTCAACCTTCACCTTAACTGATGAGCCTGTCTATTGTCTTTTTGCAGCTACGATAACATACCCTTGGAATGTCAGAGTAATCCCTTTTTCCAGACCCCTCAGGACACAACCCGAGGCACCAGAGAAACTCTCATTGTTACCTTGTTTCTTGAATAACATCTCTATGTGCTGTAATAAAGTATTAACTATCTTGTACCCACCAATGTAAAAGAAGTATGTGTCTCCTTTTCACTTTTTATCCAGTCCCAGAGATTTCCCCGCTTTGCTTTCTCCCCGCTCCCCTTAAACTGCCACCAGTGCATTTCATGTAACCTTCCCTACATCCCCTCCTTTGAGTCTAATGTATAAAATAAGATGCAGAACTTCCAGTCTGTGGAGCATTTTCTCTATTTGTTGCGATATTCCTTCCTGACAATTGTCATCAGTTTGACTGCAATAAACTCATAAAAATTCTCTACAGGTTTGGACATTTCTTACACCCACAATGGTTTCAGCCCTGCTGACAGTCACTGCTGTATATCGATTTATAGGTGTCATCTACATCCTGCATCAGCTGTGACTGTGGTCCAGGCAGTCAGGGTAAGCCTTCCACAGAAGTGCCTCAGGGCAAGAGAGCAGCAAGACAAAAAGAATTCACCTCCAGGGCAGGCAGCTAGGGGGACAACAGAGGAAAATGCACATTTTGGGAGAACCTGAGGCTCCTGAGAGTGCCTGGGAAGGGACCACCTACACCTGGGGTGGGGCTGTGTCCTGGGTGCTGGGTTCCCGGAGCTCCAGTCCCAACAGGCTGGAGGGGCAGGCCCTGGGTAGGGAGCAAGGTTGAGGGACCAGTGGCTGAACTCCCCTCAATTTCTACAGAAACCTTCTTCACAGTGACAAGAGAAACCAGGGTTGTGAAAACAGAATCCAAGTCAGTTTTGGGGGGTTGTTTGTTTTTAAGTTGTATTTGTCATATATTTTAATTTGTGGTTATTTTCTGTCACCAAAGTGCTTTCATGGTGGTTTGGGATCCGGGGACCTGTGGATCCCGTGGTTGTGTGACCCACCGAATCCCTCTGTGATCTAGACTCCAGTTACCACTGTAAGGAAGAAAAAGCTTTTCCTCTACTCTCCTAGGTTCAATCCCTGGGAGCCTGGAATTAAAATAGCAAAAGACAGATTAACAAGAGAAAAGGTATACAATTTTTATTCATATTTACATGCATGAGGGAGTTCCTAGAAAAGAAGTGCCACTCAAAAACGCGGTTAGACTTGGAGGCTAATAGACCATTTTAACAAAGGAATGGGTTTTGGGCTTCAAGGAATGATAAATCGTGAAGGGACCAGGAAATATCTGGGGAAACTCATGGAAGGTAGGGTTAGTTTAGTTAAGGTCTGTTTATGCAAATTCATCCGTCCATCTCTGGTGATCAGAGCTGCTCTCCTGGTGTTGCAGTCACAAAGCCTGTGTGCTCAGTCCTTCAAATGCCCAGTATTCAATAGATCAGAGTTTGGAATAAGGGAAGGTTTGTTAATCAAGACGATGCTGACCTGGGGCGGCTGGATGGTTCAGTTGGTTAGAGCGCGAGCTCTCAACAACAGGGTTGCAGGTTCAATTCCCACATGGGATGGTGGGCTGCGCCCCCTGCAACTAAGATTGAGAACAGCGACTGGACTTGGAGCTGAGCTGCACCCTCCACAACTAGATTGAAGGACAATGACTTGACTTGGAGCTGATGGACCCTGGAGAAACACACTGTTCCCCCATATTCCCCAATTAAAAAAAAAAAAAAAGAAAAAAGAAGGCCACAGCCCCATAAAAAAGAAAAAAAAAAAAGATGGTGCCGACCTGAGTAGATGCGAGTATTCTACATTTTCTCAAATCCATCTTAAGCCAGAAGGTCAAGTGCCCTGTGTGTCCAGGGACTGGTGAAGGGGTTGGGCAAGAGATGGGCTCTTAGGAAGAGGCCAAATATCCAAATCTCTTTGTTCCCCAGTGGGTCTGAGTCTGGTCCTTAGGTTCTGATCAGAGGGAGAGAGGGAGAGAGAAAGAACAAGAGAGAGAGGGAGATGGAGAGAGAGAGAAAAAAAAACCAAAAAAAAAAAAAAATATATATATATATATATATATATATATATATATAGAGAGAGAGAGAGAGAGAGAGAGAGAGAGAGAGAGAGAGAGAGAGAGAGAGGAGCATTTCACTTTGTTACACTGACAGGGGCACCTTCACAAAGGGAAATTTATGGCCTGCTTTTAGGCAGATAAGGGAGGGCAGAGAGCTCTTCCTCGCCTGTTGAATCTCAGTTGCCTTCAGCCTGAAATAATCCATATGCCAACACTCCCTATGGTGTATTTCAGGGTGGCATATCCTGACCCCCTTCACTGTCATCACGGGCTTGGGAGCCAGCCTGCTGGGATGTGAATCACGTTTCCCCCTTTGGTGACTGTGGTAAAGTTACTGAAAATTCTCAGCCTCAGAACCCTCATCGGTAAATATGGAGGTAAAAAAAGCACCTACCTTATAGACTTAATGGAGATTTAATGAGTGAATGTGTGTAATGAGCATAAAATAATGCCTAACAAAGAGAGATTAAGCACTAAATAAACGTTAGCTACTATTGCTAGACAGTTAGCCAGCTGGGCTTCTGTGCAAACGGCTGTTCACAGGACTGTCATCAATGGAAGCTACCTCTATGTTCTGGTAGTTTTTAAAAATTTCACCTTTGTCCCTCCAAAGAGTGTGCCAGTAAGACTCAGAGGAAAGATATTTGGACTTTGACAATAGCTGAGAGATCTTTAAAAAGGGTGCGAGTCTGTCAGGCTGCTCCTGGGCTGGGATCCTGTGGGTCCCCCTGCTCTGACATTAAAACTCAACTGCATAACTTTGCCTGCAAGGCCTGAGCTTGCCTGGGGAGGAGAGCAGAACATGCCACCTCCAAACAGGACACTTAGCATATTGATTGTCTTCAGCTGTAGGCACTTGAAAACCAGCAAATGCAAAGAGAAGCTTTTTCTGAACCCCTCCTGTCTGCCTAAAGGCAGATCCTCCAAAAGGAGCTCAATTGTTGTAAATCTCCTTTCTAGGAGTTTCATCAACCAGGCAAGATTCACTGATTCACTCTAATCACAGGAAAGGAGATAAGTGCACACCACACCCAAACACAATTTGTCACAAACCATCATACCTCACATCTATTCTTCTAAAGGACCACTAGTCTTTCCTAAAAACTGTTTAGTTCTCCCCTAAGAGGCCTACATCCCCCGCCTCTTTCCCTATTAAAATGGTATTTAAGCCTGAGTTCTAAGCCACCTCTTTGAGTTACTCATTTCTCTTGGTCATCTCCCATGTATACATGAGATACACAGGCTGATAAAGTTTTTTCTCTTGTTAATTTGTCTTTTATTATGGGAGGTCTCTGCCAAGAACTCAGAATAGAAGGAAATTCATTTTCCCTCCCCTATAGTCTCCATCCACTTCTTCAGGTTGCTGTTATCCTACTCTCTTTGCTCATTACATGGGGCTCATTCTTCCTATCTCTTCTTTTTCCCTGCCCCAGGCTCTCTGAGCACCTTGTATCCTCCTTCTACGGCTCTTGTCCCCATTGTAGGTCCATTCCCATTTGGGAGATGCTTGGCTCACGTCTGTCTACTCCACCAGACTATAAATTCAACAAGCACAGGCGCTGTATAATCAACCCTGAAAACACAGCATCTGGCACAGTTCCTTGAGTCCAATAAGCGCTCAGAAGATATGTGTGGCGTGAACGAAAGAACATTAGGGACCAAGGAAGTCATTAGAGAACGTACCATGATACAGGACTTGTTGGAGCTGCTTAATTGGTACTTTTAGTGAGAAGGCATTGGCAGGCTACACTTACTAACAACAGTTGCTACCACTCACCAAGTGCCTACTAGTCACTCAACAAGCATTGGTTGAGCACGTACTGTGGGCAAAACCCTGGACTTGGCACTGGCCATAGCCATACACGGGACAGCCAGAAAGCCTCGCATTACGCACAGATGCTCGTTTGTTGTAAATTTGTAACAGATAAATTGCAAGAATAGCACCAGGAACTCCCCCATGCCCTTTACCAAGATGCCCCAATTGTTTTCATTTAGTCCCATTCTGAGGGGGAAAAAAATTATTTTAATGTCAAACTTTATTGAATAAAGTTACAGAAATCTTGGTCAAGGAGGATTTAGAGGCTCAAACAAGTTTGTAATATTTAGTGCTACGGCCAGTTGCTGTGGAATGTTTTATTCCTTTCTCTCCTAATCATGAGTCACTGAGTTGACCATATTGCCCATAAAATGAGTGACTGCACCCTCAGTGTGTTGCTCGAGGAATGAATTAATGACAGTGAAGTGTGTTTTAATAACCTCTGATGAAAGACATCATGCAAAAGTTACATACACTTTATTTCTTCCCGTCGCTTGCAGCTAACAGCTGTGACCAATTTTATTTTTGTTACCAGGATTAACGTACATTTTCCCATTTCCCTCATGGTAGGATCTTGCCCTCATCCCTCCCACCCCCGGCTCCTAATAGTCACATGTGCACATACCCAGCTGCCTTTAGAATTGCATCATTTGTGAGCTCCAGTTACCATGGCAGCATAAAGGCTTTGGAGGTTGTGTTTTCCTTTGTGAAGATTTTTTTGCATTCCTCACCTCAGCAGTTAAGCCGTCAGAGCTGATTGACAATTCAGATGCCCTTCAGTTAATATTTGTATCAACTGAAACTCTCTCAAGGTTCCTAGCTACTTTTCACCTAACACTTTATCTGATCCAGGATTTCCGTGCTGCACAATTCCAGAGGTTTTTATTCTCATGGCAGTCAGTGAAGTGGAGCCCCCTGGAATTGTGCAGTCTGCTTTCCTTCACGCTGTACACTGCTGACCCATCAACCTCCCCTCTTCCTCCAATGGATTGAGGTGTTTTCAGACAATTCAGATTCACCTGTTTAGGTCTTTAAACTCTCTTAGGGCTTATGGTGTGTATTGGACAACTACCGCGTGGGTATTTCTAAACCCTGAGAAGCTGAGTGGAACACTATATGGGGACAGAGTCCCAGAGAGCAGTTTCCAGGCTCTCAGCCTCACATAGAAAGGTGCTGGCTCAGGTAGTTGATGGCCATCAATTGTAACTAGTTGGCCATCAGCTGTAACCAGTTAGCCATTGGCCACTGATATAACTGCCGTGGCTGAGCTAGCAAGGCGGATTGCAGTTAGCAAGTGGGGCTGGTTGGCAGGCAGAGAAGGGGACAGCGGATTGCGGATCCTGCTTTGTGTCTCACCCAGCCGCCAGTGAGACTGGGGTGCAGGAAGACCCATTGTTGGGCTTCTGGCGGATGTTTGCTTCCTGTGTCTCCAACCCAGCCACCAGCAAGAATATAGTGGTATGACTCCCCTATCTATGGCTCCATGGGTGTTCCTTTTTGGCCTCACTATATGCTGCGTTCTTGTGCGGGAAGCGGGAGCTGAGTCCCAGCATGACAGTGGAACCCTGTATAATTGCAGAAGTATCAAGGTAAACTACATCCTGCTTCAAGAAGTCTCTGGGTTTCTTGGTGAGAGACAGAAAGCACTTAATATTGGCCATTTGGTTAATTTTCCTGAGACTAGTTTAACTGTGAATGTGTTAATGCTTTCCAGCCAAAGACCACCAGGAACACGCCTGTCGTTGAATAAGGTGGATTTATCATATTACCCATTACAGTGAAGGGAAACGCAAAGCGTGGGCAACCAGCGTGCATCTCAGTGAAAGGGGATAGAAAGGTATTACCGGGGTTGGGCTTGTGTTTGGTGATTTGGAAAATGTTTAAGGAAGAATGGCTTTGCTCTAGATCTGATGTGGTGAGGAAACAGGGTAAATTCCATAATTAGGTATCTTAGTAAATCTTATCTATAAAGGAAAAAGAAGGCTCAAGCTGTGATGGGTAAAGAAGCAGCTATCACTCATATTTGCCACAGCTGTTAGCTGCAAGAGAGGGAGGGGAATAAAGTGGGGACAATTTGGTCATGTTGGTGGTTTGGTCATTTTTGTGGTTTGGACAATGCGCATGTTATTGTCATGTTCAGATAGGATTATGGAGGGCTTTGTTTTTGTCTTGATCCATCAGGGACCGTCCCAGAGTGGCCCTGTCTGACGTCGATGCTCTGAAATTGACTATGTCCCCAGGAGGGCACTGCGGCCTAACTGTGAGTGTCGGGCCAGCTCCCCAGTGTGAAAGGATGTACTTTTCTCTTTCTCAAATAGGAATTTCAGAACTCAAATTTCAGCAGTGAAAATTTAAAATATAGTCATCTCATGTATTACTTCTTATTTCTATCCTAGTTTAATCCAGAAACAATTTGCTGTGATTGTGAAAGAAACAGTTTCTTCCAACTTTCCACAGAGAGACATTTCAAAATTATAGAATATTAGAGTTGGAAGAAGGTCTAGTCCAAAAGTTTTGCAAACGTCTCCTTTATCAAGATATTTACATTAAATGTTGGTCATATATAGAATCCACTCAGATTATGATTTTGACAGCCCTCCAAAAACTTTGTTGAAATAATAAAAAAAAGTGATTCAAAAATCACTGTAACTCTTCAATATTGGTATGTGGGGCTGAAGCAGATAAGAGAGTCCATTGATGACAATTCATGAGCATCTCCTCAGGGTTATCTGTAATCCCAACCTGACCTTTTCCAACGGAAGGATAAACTCAGATTGTGCCAATATAATTTATATACAGCAGAAATGATTGCATCATTGAGTCCTTTATAAAATTAGGAAATATTCATTGATACACACCTCATACTAGATCCCACCACAGACACATTTCCTCCATGAGATGGAGAGCCACCATCTGTTGAGTCTAAACCCTCATTGTATGGATGAGAAAAAAACCTGAAGGTCACAGAGGGAGAATGAAGCCCCTGGAAGTGTAGGGTCCATCCAGGAACAGACCGTGCTTGGCTGCCCTCCCGTCACCAGCCTCTCCAGTCGTTGTGGGCTCCCTTCCACACTTGGTCTTCCTACCTCTTTGATATTCCTTGGGTTTCATCTGCTGGCCTGGAGGCTACCTCCCCTCCACTGCCTTCACTTCACCACATACCCACTGCTCCAACCCCCAACACAACTTCCCAGCCTCCCAGACCACAGCTTTCCCTTAAGTGTGGTGGAGATAGCTGAGATAAAATGCGCAGAATAAGCCTGTGGTAACAGCCTAGAGCAGGGGTGTCCAAACTTTTTTCAATGTTTTTTACCAAGGGCTATATGCGGTAAAATACACAAACTGCGGGCCACTCACTCGAGGTGAAGTACATATTGCCTCATCTGGTTTATCTAAGTAAACTAAATATATTTTTGGAATTTGCTGCGGGCCAATTAACAATGGATTGCGGACTGCAGTTGGCCCACAGGGCCGCAGTTTTGACACCCCTGGCCTAGAACTTTTCCCTCAGACCATGATCTTTACAAGGGTAGGGAACGTCATAGCTTTTTGCTTCACCAGAGACTGCCTCATAGAAAGAGGGTCCTTAAGCTTTCAGTGGATGTTGGGATGAGGGTGGGGACAGTGTGGAGAAGGGGTTGGTGATTTTTCAAAGGAACTGGGCTTATTCCTCTAAGACTAGGTGAGAGGAATGCCTCTTAAGCTCAGGAAGTTTGAGGAAAAGGGCAGAAGCAGGAAGGTCATTCTGTTCATAACCGTCTATAATCTGCAGTGCTAACACGTGTCCCAAGCGATTCTAAAGTTTGAGAACCCTTGAGGTAGGGCATCCCTGAGTCTGTCTGTCTGTCAACAATAGCTAACATATCCTGTCATTTCCTAGGCCCTCTACCTGCTTTTCAGTTCCCACAACACTACTGTACTCCACAAGTACTGTTAGCATCCCCATTTTACAAGTGAAAAGAAACAGAGGCAACGAGGTTTAAATACCTTGCCCAAGGTCACACAGCTAAGAAATTGCAGAGCTAGACCCCGGGCCACTGGGTAGCAAGAACCAAAATCCTTCTGTTCATTTCCTTAGAACTATTCCGTTTAGAGACTATAAGAAATAAGATGTGTCTTTTCAGAATGATAAGGGAGTCACCAGGTCACATTGTCCATGTCTTGGTAAATGAGACAGAGATATAGAAAAATCTCCCTCCTGCCCTGAGAGGGCATTGCACAGCACAGCCAAATTACTACAAATCTTTTAAAAACAGGAAAGTGACCCCATTTTGTTATGTCAGGCTTTCCTGTAATAGGCAAAAATTTTTTAAAAAATTTAAAAACACATGCACAGTTTATGGGATGTTTTAACCAAGAAATGCAATCACGTCCAGGTAAAGTCAAGTTGGGAATATGATTTATCCAGAAAATTCCATCAGTCCTTGTAACTTTCTTGCCTATTTACAAATTCTATCAATACTTATATTTTTCTAAACTTTCACTGTAGTGTATTCGTCTCTAGTTTCTATGAAATAATAAGAGTTGTCAAATGACCGATGTGAGCAGCATATCCTCTCCCCAGAAACATTCACACGAGAAGCCAAATTATCATCACCAGGTTGCTTCATGGATAAAGAGACAAAACAAGATGAAGTACACGATTATTAATCTCCAGAGCAATCAGCTGCAAGGATTCATCCCAAGAGTTTTAACTCCCAAACATACCCTGTGATTTGTCACATGACTTGTGTCCTTCTCTTTTTCTCCTTTTCTTAAGCTCTGCATCAGCAGTTCTCAATCTGATAGAGTCGCTTCCAAAAAGGGCGTGCAGAATTTGTGCGCGTTGTGTGTGTACTGGGGAAAGAGTTCGTACAAGTCAATGAATTTTTAAAGATATTATATACACACATTTATTGTCAAAAATAATGTAGCCTGAGTTCACTGTAACAAATTCTAATTTTAAAAAAAAATTCATGCCAACCCAGACACAAATACATGTATATAGTTATATGTTCAGTGCAATTATACTATATACAATATATTGTTCAGTTGTATCTTTTTCCCATAATAGATCTTGGATATCTAATGTTCTTCTTAACCACTGCACAATATACCATAAAACTGATTTATTTTTATTTGTTTACCCATGCCTCTATTTCCAGTGAATTATGTTACTGTCCTTGCTGCTTCTCAAAAGAGCCACTTTCTTGCCTCAGCCCTTGGAGCACTCTTGCTCCAGACCCTCCACTGGGGGGCACCCTTGGTTCCCTCAGAGAAACCCTCTCAGCCATCAAAATCTGCCCGCCATACTCAGCTCTCTTAACTTGCTTTCTTTTTCTTCATAGCATACCTTTCTTAATAATTTCTTAAACCTGAAATTATGGTAGCTAGCTGTGTTTCTTCTCTGTCTTGAATCCTTGAGAACAATTTTTCCCCCTGAACCTAGTCCAGAGTTGATGCTCACACAGTGTTTGCTGAATGAATGCCTAATTTTCACACTCTTACAGATATGCCAGGTTTCCTAGAATTAGGATAATGGATGTGTGCGGGAAGTTCATTCAAATTTGGACACTGCTGGATTATTCTCCCAAAATGTTACACTAACTTATACTCTTAAAAATGTATGCAAGGGGGTGACCGGATGGCTCAGTTGGTTAGAGCGCGGGCTCTCAACAACAAGGTTGCTGGTTCCATTCCTGCATTGGATGGTGGGCTGTGTCCCCTGCAACTAAGATTGAAAACAGTGACTGCACTTGGAGCTGAGCTGTGCCCTCCACAACTAGATTGAAGGGCAACGACTTGACTTGGAGCTGATGCGCCCTGGAAAAACACACTGTTCCCCAATAAAAAAATTTTTTAAAAAGTGTGAAAGGACCTTTCCCTACACATCTTAACTAACAGTAAATATCATAAACTTTTTTTGCCCAACATCATATTGATTTATGTTATATTTACCTAATATTAAGTGAAAAATTATCATTTTACTTAGTTTTAATTGCATTTCTTTAGGATTGAGTAAGGTAAATATCTTTAATGCATACGGATTATTAATCTTTTGTCATTTGTGACTTGCCTCTTTCATATGATCACACTTAAAGGAGCCTGAAAGTCAAAAGATTAATTAACAACTATTTCTCTCTTTTAACATTTTTAGGCATATTAATTCTATTATCTAAGATGTAAAAATAGAAATAAGAAAACAAAAGAAATGGTGGTGGTCGTAGTGGCAATAGTAGTTCCTACTATGTGCCCCTGTGATTCTGATACTTGACCTGTATTATCTCATTTAATCCTCTCAATAACCCTTTGGTGTAAGTTTCTTTGTTATCCTTGTTTTACAGATGAGCAAAGTGAAGAGTATACTGCAGAGGGTCAGTCTTGTCAGTAACTACTGACATCGTCCTGTGGTCTTTATTCCTGGGGGTTTTCTCTCTAGACCTTCTCATTTCCAGATCCTCCTTGAGTGGATTACTTTGCTACAGCTGACTGACCGTGCCCCTTTGCATGTAGAGCTTTCCAAATCATAAGATCAGGCTTTACAGATGAGAAAACTAACATAGAGGTTAAATCACTTCCCTGGACCCACAGTGGCAGACCCGTCTTTTGAAACTCGAACTGTCAGATTACAAAGCCCAGGTTCTTCCCTGGCACTTTAGCCACCAGGGCTATGCTGGGCCAACACATTTGCTTAAAACATGCTTATTGAATTGGTTTCACCAGAGCTGAAGAAGAATGACACAGAGCCACCGTAATTAGGGCCCTTCGCCAATGAGTGGGGGAAAAACAGTTGTCTCCCTGCCCAGGTCTGTCAAGACGCTACACCTTGGCTCATGTGACTTGATCAGTCTGCTCTGAGAAGCTCTGACTTCGGCAAAGAGATGGGAAGCAGGCCTTTCGTGAAGTGACAATACCTGCTTAGAAATGGCATTGCAGGCCTTAGAGACCAGCAAGCAGAGACAGAGCTGGCAACAGACCTGGAGCGATTGACACAGCTAGGATTGCATATTTGTAAATATAAAATCAACTTAGTCAGTGAAAAACATTTTCCCTTCATTGTTACAAACAAAAACGAGAAAAAAAAAACCCTTAACTATTGCATTTTACTACTCCTTCCCCCATAATATCTTGATCTTGATGATAAGCCATGTGACTTAAAAAACAGACATCTGAAGTCAAGTGGGGACACCAAGCCAGCTGTGGCACTCAGCTACCTGACTGATTAGCCACTGTATGATTTCAGGGGGATGGAAAGTAGGGAGGAGAAGTGATTCATGCATTGAAGCTGAAGGAAAAGAGCCTCTTGACCCAAAAGGTAACAGTCTTCTCTTTAATATATTGTTAATACCGTTGTCTAAATATAACACTAGACATTTTTTTTAAAAAAACCTAAACAGAAATATAGTATAGTACCTTAATACGGGCCAGTGCTATTCTAAGATCTTTACAAGCATTAGTTCATTTAATCTTTGCAATAACCACTTTCTTTCTAAATGACAGCAAGCTCTCCAATTTACCCCAGAGTATTTGTCAGGCAACAGGATCTGCCCATTGACAGGGGGGCCCCAAGAGAAGAAAGGCAGCTTTGTCCTTGAGGAGTTTAGAGTTTTGTTAAAGGGAAAAAATGTAGCCACCCCACATGCAAGTCGGACTATCGCTACCAAAGGGTGGATTATTTAATAAATGCAGTTGAGACGATGAGCTTGCCATTTGGAATAAAAGGAGAGCATGAGCCCTAAATCAAATCTCACAGTTATATAAATTCCAGATGGATCAAATATTTTCATGTAAAAACAATGAAACTGTAATGTACTAGAAGAAAAACAAACCATGGGTCTATAATTTTATAATCTTGGAGGGGAGACCATCTATCTCACCATGAGACAAACCTCGGAAGCCATAAAGGAAAAGACAATCAATCTTGACCACATAAAATGTAAAAGTAAAAACTTCTACATGACCAACCCCATTATAAATATGATCAAAGGGAAATTGTGTGTGTGTCGGGGGGATGTTTGCAACTCGTGTGGCAAACTGTTGATTTTCCTAATATACAAAAAACTCTTGCAATTCAATGGAAAAATAAATAAAAATTGTCTTAGTTCACAAGAGAGGAGATTCAAATGGCCTGTAAACACCAAAAGGTTTAACAATGATTATAGAAACTCAAGTAGAAACAGCACTGAGACTTTTTCATGTACTAGATTAGAAAGTATTTTTAATTTGATGTTATTCAGTGTTAAATGTGCTGTGATGAAATGGGCATCTTTGATGGGAGGAATATAAACCGATAAAACCAGTACCCCCTTAAACATGAGCCAGAGGGACCTCTCTGTAAGTTAGAGGACGCCATTCTGGCCTTGATCGGCTCCAGACCTCCCACTGTGGGGAAGATTCTATGGGGTTAAGACAGCAGACTCTCATAGAGCCCGCAGCCCACCGCCCTTCTGGATCATACTTGATAGCCAGGACCCTGCACTTCTCCACGCGAGTGGCCCAGTGTACATGTCAGGAACTGCATAGGTCTCTTTCCGTCATCCATTTTCCCAAGGGCAACTGTGCTGCCTGTGTGTGCACCTCTGGCCTGGAGGAGTGGCCACCTGGAGACTGATTGACTGCAGGGCTGTGCATGAAGCTTGGGTGTGAAGCTTGAGGCTGATGTGTTCACATGGGAGCACGAGAGGCTTTTCCCTTATGGAGAAGAGAGAGAGAGATGGGAAGAGAAAGGGAGATGGGCCATGAGCTGTGACCCTCACAGACGGTCCCAGCCTGGAACTTCAACTTGTCCAAGAATACTAAACTGGAAACTGGCCTTTCTGGTAATGATGAAGGTCAATTTGTCATGGAGGATAGAACGTATTTTTATTGATTAGTCTGTAGCTTGATTTATTTTAGGTATTTAAACATGCTATGTGGCCTCCACTTGTACTTCTATAGTTGGTTTCCCAAATTTAGGGTGGGTCTAGGTACAATTGGTGTGGAGCAATATTTAGTAAATTACTATTATTATTTTTTTTAAGGACGGCACAGCTTACAGTGGCCCATGTGGGGATTGAACTGGCAACCTTGGTGTTATTAGGACTGTGCTCTAACCAACTGAGCTAATCGGCCAACCCCTGGTAAATATTTTTTTAATTTAAAAAGTATTCATACTTATTCACTCAAAAATTCCCTATCCAGGAATTTGTGATGTAGAAATAGTCATAAATGTCACGTAAGTACATGCATTTTTAAGTACAAGGATGTTTATATCTTTATAATTATGATAATGATAGTAATAAAATATACCAAGTACTTTACTGAGCATTTTAAATATTTTCACTGAATCCCCATTATTAGATGAAAGTAGTACTATTATCTCTATTTTATAGAAGATGAAATGAAAGTTAAAAGAAAATACCTAGGGGGCCGGTCCGGTGGCTCAGGTGGTTGGAGCTCCATGCTCCTAACTCCAAAGGCTGCCAGTTCGATTCCCACATGGGCCACTGGGCTCTCAACCGCAAGGTTGCCAGTTCAACTCCTTGAGTCACGCAAGGGATGGTGGGCTCCACTCCGCCCCCTGCAACTAAGGTTGAACACGGCACCTTGAGCTGAGCTGCCTCCCAGATGGCTCAGTTGGTTGGAGTGCATCCTCTCAACCACAAGGTTGCCGGTTCGACTCCCGCAAGGGATGGTGGGCTGTGCCCCCTGCAACTAGCAACGGCAACTGGACTTGGAGCTGAGCTGTGCCCTCCACAACTAAGACTGAAAGGACAACAACTCGAAGCTGAACGGCACCCTCCACAACTAAGATTGAAAGGACAACAACTTGACTTGGAAAAAAGGCCTGGAAGTACACACTGTTCCCTAATAAAGTCCTGTTCCCCTTCCCCAATAAAATCTTTAAAACAAAGAAAAAAAAGGAAAAGAAAATACCTAGGGGTGGCTGGTTAGATCCGTCGGTTAGAGCACGGTGCTAGTAGCACCAAGGTTGTCGGTTTGATCCCCACAACAAGCCACTGTGAGCTGCGCCCTCCTTTAAAATAAATACCTAGTTCCCATTAATTTAGCTTACACATGGCCAAAGCTAGGGAGCTAGAATTTTTTTTCAACTTCTAATCATGACATTTTTCAAACTTAAAGTTTATACATATATAATATACTATATATGTAGTATTATTTCTTTAACAAGTTGAAGGTTAAGTGAAACAGAAAGATAAATACTGCATAATCTCACTTATATGTCGAGTCTGAAAAAAACAAAAGCTAAGAAAAAAACTCCAACTTACACAGAGAACAGATTGGTGGCTGCCAGAGGTGGCGGCTCGGGGTAGGGCAATGGGTGAAGGAGCTCAAAAGGTACAAACTTTCAGTTATAAAATAAGTGAGTCCTGAGATGTAATATACAGCATGGCATCTACAGGTACCAACACTGTGGTGTATATTTGAAAGGTGCTGAGAGAGTAGATCTTAAAGTTTCTCACCACAAGAAAAAAAAAATTGTAACTGTGTGGGGATGGATATTAACTGGACCGTTTGTGGTGATCATCTCACAATATATCCAAATATCAAATCATTATGTTGAATACCTTAAACTAATACAATGTTATGTGAAGAAGAAGAAACTGTCCTCTACCCTCAAGGATCTAATAATTAAATTTGCATGAGCTGGATTAACAAGAGGAAAAGAACCAAATTTAATACATAGGTGCTCACGGGAACCACACATACACTAGAGGTTCAAAGACCAAAAGGGACATGAGGTACATATGACATTCTGAGCGAGGAATCACCTTGGGGCTTCAGAGGGGAGGAAGGTCATATGCAGGACATAAGAGCACATGTTCAGTAATTAGCAATTCCCCTTGCCTTATAAATAGGTCAAAAGAGGTTATCTCTGATAATCTTATTATGGACAAGGCCTCTAATTCAAATTCTTCTTAGTAGTTAAATGGGGTGGAGGGAGGGAGCAGAAGTTTCTCTTGAGCCCTCATGGGCTCAGCTGCTTTTAGCTCAAAATAGTCCCCATAGGACTTCTTCAACCTGTCACCCATGCCCCTCTCCCTCTCCTTACTGAAGGTTTTGGAGCTCGGTCTAGTTTCCTTCTCCACCCCAACTCCCTCACACCACATGTACATTCCCTCCACCCGTCCCTCCTCAAAGTTGCCTGAGTTACTTCTCGCCAACACCCTGTTACAAATGATCTGTATCCACATCTTCTCCCACCTTCTCACTAGTCTCGAAGAGCTGTATTGTCTCCTGTTCAATAAGTCTCCCCCCAAAAAACAGAATAAGCCTCCCCAATTCCTTCATGATTAGACTCCTATTGTCAATTAATTTCAACCCCTCCATCTTCACCTCCTCCCATATACATACAGTATTTTTAATCTTTTCTACTATATCTTTCTTCTTCAACCTGTAAAAATTGTCAGATTTGTCCATTTCAAAGTCCTCTGCTTTATATCTTTCTCCTGATGGTCAAAGATTTCAAAAGAGTTGAACACATTTACCATCTCCACTTACTTCCCTGTTTCACTCTTCTGTCTGCCCCCTGGATCTTGCCATCACCACTCTGACAATTATCTTCTCAAAACCCACAAAGATCTAATTTTCTTGACTCTTGTTTTGACTTTCTGGGACCTCTTTTTCTCACTTCTGTTTATTTGCCTGATTCTCTAACACCTGCCATTCCCTTCATGGATGCCTCTAAGCCTGGTGTTTTCGAGGACACCCCACCTCCGGGCTTTCTGACTTGAGCAGTGGCCAGTCCTCTAGACTCTGCACTGCTTCTGTTGTGAACCTTCTGAATTACAAGTCTACGACTTCTGGTGAAGTGTCTGTAGTGGTCCAGGTGGGTGGGTGGGCGGGGGGTTTCAGTGGCTCTGCACGGACTAGAAATTCAAACTCCTCACCGTGGTATTGACAATCCTCTAAGACTGCTCTTTCCTGCTTCTCCATTGTGTCTGTCTCTCAGCAGCAACCCTGCCCACTGCAACACACGCTGAATCCCAGCCCTGCTGAGTCTAGGCTGTTGGTGGGCCCACGCTTCTCTCTTCATTCCATCCCTCTCTTAAAAGGAAAATGGGGATTCAGTAAGACTTGGGTGGAATCCCCCAATGAATGTTTGCATTTCTTATACGCTCCTACGTGATGCTGGGGCAACTGTCCCAGACCTCACTTCTAGTAGCGTGGAACTTCTTTTTTCTAAAATGGATTTATCTAAGCCAGTCATAGAAGGACAATTCCACTTATATGAGGTATCTAAAGGAGTCAAACACAAGCTTCCTTAATTGAAATGCATAAAAGAAACAGTAAAACTGTTACTCTGTGGAGCATTTGAAATCCTGCTCCCTGGCATATGTTGTAAGTTTAACTCAAACTCTTATAAAAATTCTCTACAGGTTTGGACATTTCTTACGTTGATATATACATTTGGTTTTTATATTGTAGTCAATGAATTTCTTAATTCACTTATTCAAATTGTTTAATTATTTGGACATTATTATACAGTTATAACATATGCAAATAATTTTATTTTTACCTTCTAATCTTTATACCGTTTTCTAAAAATGTATGGTGCTAGGTAGGACGACCAGCCCATGTTAAAGAGAAATGCTGACAGCCAGTATCTTTTTCCTAATCTCAAATGGAAAGCTTTATCTTTTAAATATAAAATTTTCATCAAAATATCTTCATATATTCAAGGAATATGTACATTCTTGGAACTTTTTTCTCTAAATACTTTTTGATTTTCATAATACAGGTTTTATAGCCTAACCTTTTTACTTAATATATTATAAGCATTGCCTTTAAATAGTACGTAATCACATATTGTGTTGTAACATTTTAATGCCTATGTGGTATTCCATCAGATGCTTCGACTGTAATTTATTTCACCGATCTCTTAGTAGAGTTTTCGGTCACCTCTGAGTCTGTGACAGATTAATCACCTTCCTGTCCTCATTTCCCACAACCACTTCTATTTATACGTGCTTCGTCTCTTTGAGGGGCTGTTCTAGGGACCGTCTGGACTAGAAAGCTGAAGTAGCTCTCAGGAAGTTTATCGTTTGCTTAGAAGATCCTGGCAGAGAAGAGCAAGGGCAAAGGGTAGAGGACGGGTGATGGACTTGGCACCTCCCAGGAGAGAAAGACACTGGGGGAAGTGTGAGGTAAGCCTGGAGAGGGAAGAGCCAGGGACAGACCACCCAGGACCAAAAGCCATGGCAAAGATTTGGGATTTTATTCTAAGAACACTGGAGAAGCATGTGTATAACATGATCCACTGTAAAGCCCTCTTGCTCACTTTTTTTCAGTCGTTAGCTCTTTATGAAGAGTCACCTCGTGACCCTTAACTGACCATTGAAGTGATCCATGAACCAAAACAGTCATCTTTGGCCACCCCATCCCCACCCTTCACCCCCAAGTTCGTCTCAACATAATGGCGCAGCCCAATGACACTTCTCATTTTAAATCATTGGAGAATGTGTAGAAATTTATTTAAAGTTTCTCAGGGATGAAGAGGAGGAATTTACTCTGCATCACAGCAAAAACTTAATAATCTTTGAATGTCCCACTCCGAAAGTTCTACTACCCACATCAGTGGCCCAATTACTTTTATTTTCTCATCAAAAACTTGAAGACCTCTACTTTTCTCTTTACCACGCCCCTTCCTCTCATCTCCACCCTCCCCACCTTCAGTTATTTCCCTCTGTAGCCTTTTATCCCTTTTTACAGGAGTAATCTCATCATTTTGTAATTTAATCTCTGCTGTTGATTTGAATTTGTCCAGGTGGGGAAGCGGGGACAAGAAAAGGTAGGACAGAGACTTGCTGGGAAAGACAGCGATAACATTTTATAAGAGTTTCCACAAATAACGTTATTTGAAAGCAAAAAGAATCCCTCTCCTTCATAGAAAAAACGTTATTTTTGACAATACCGTAAGGAGACCCAAGCAAGACTCCACTTAAAGTTTATAAGCATGAGCCTTAGTGCCTGTGTCCACCGTTCCTCTGAGTTCAGGTGGGTTCTAATGGAGCAGAATTCGCCACTGGCTCCAGGGTCTTCCATCAGGCCTTTCTCCGCATGAATCCTATAGGGCATGTAGACCCCCGATGCGCCCTTCTCTGCCTCTTCCTTGAATTGCTGCATGCAGTCCAGGAAAGCCATCATCGCCTGGTCAAACTTATAAAAGTAAGCACTCTGCCGCCTGTTACAGAACAATGGCAGCTCAATGGTATCGTCTGTTAAAGACTTCAGATAGGAATGGTCTCCACAGGGGATGACTTGAAACCTCTGAAACTCCAGTCCAATTGTACTAGACAGGGCCCGGAGCAGCAAGGCTGTCTGCCCCCAGGCTGCATTAATCTCACTCCAGGACACGGGGACCGTGGGGAGGCAGCCCAACCTGAAGTTATTGATGGTGGCCAAAGGGCCGTCATGGTGGATCACGAACGTTGACCTGAAGGTGTTGGTTTTCTCCAGCCAGGCTAGCTGGGTCTCGGCGTACCGCAGCCGGTTCTCCACACTCCTCAGCTCGTCTTGCAGTTCCAATTGTTGCCACAGCAATTTACCATACTCTCTCTGGTACTGCCTTTCCTGCAGGTCCAGCGTCTCAGTCTCTGCCTGGGCTGCCTCAAGAGCTACGGCTGCTCTTTCTCGGCTCTTCTCCAGCTCCTCCAGCTCCTGCACCAGCCTCGCCTCCTCTAGCTCCATGTCCTTCAGCTCCTGCTGCAGCAGCTCCCTCTCGTCCTCACTTACGCTCTCCCTGGTCTCCAAACAGCGTTTGTAGCGTTGACTGTCAGATTCCGAGATCGTGAGCTGAGTGTCCAGCTGCTCTAAAAGACTGTCAGTACAGTCTTGACACAGGGGGTGGACCAGATCCTCTTCACCGGAAAGGATGTCAAAAATGCCCCTAATGGTCTTCTGGATGCTATGGAGAGTTCTTCCAGAGCTCAACTTGCCAAGCAGGGTGAAGATGTGGGGACTGTACCTGGACATCCTGCCATCGCCAGGGGGGGTCCTGCAAGCGGCCCCAACCTGTAACTTTTCAGTATCTCTCTCCCCCTTAAAGGTAGGGCCTTCCTCCAGGGTTTCTCCTGGCTCCCCCTGAGCTGAGGGGAGCTGGGAAGCCACAGGTGGTTGGCTGGTCTCCGCAGACTGAGTCAGCTTCAGGGGCTGGCGGCAGCACTGGCAAAGGAAGCGGACAGAGGACATGGTGCAGGTCTTGACTTTCAACTTCGATTCTAAGTTTTCTTTGGCTCCCCAGTTACTTCTCCATTTATACTTTTTAAGCTCCTTTAGAGGAGTGATTCTCTTAAAATGCATATCTCATCTGTCACTCTCCTACTTCAGAGCTTATGATGGACCCTCCTTCCACAGACCTCTGTTAGCAGCTTTTAGACAAGGGAGTCTTTCTAAAAGAAAAATCCAATCATCTCACTTTCCTTCTTTAACATTTTCAAGGCGTATCTTAAGAGTAAGCTTTCTTAAACTACAATCTGATCATGGCACTTCCCTCCTTAAAATGTTTAATGCCCTTATCTTACCTTAAGATAAAGTCTCATCATCTTAACCTGACACTAAGGCCTCTGCCCATGTTTCCAGCTCCTTCTCTTCCCATTTCCTGCCACCCACACGCCTGGGGCTCCTGCGTGTTCTTGCATTTCAATTCTTCCAACATATCCTATTGTTCCCTCTGACTGAAACCCTCTCCCTCCCCTTCTTGACCTGGATAACCCCTACCCATCTTTTAGGGCTGGGTTACATGTCATATCCTCCAGGAAGCCTTCCCTGACCACCAAATTTAGACTCTCCACTCTGTTGACACACTTAACATTCTTTATCACACAGTAATGTAATGAGCATTGGAAAATGGAAAAGACATTTGTTTAATTAACAAATCAAATCAAATAAGTAGTTTGGCTCTTACCATCAGCTCAGTCGGAGGCTAAGATAACAAGATTAATACACCAAGCATTTGCATAACGTAAAAAAACAAACCAACAAAAGAACTTTACAAATACTATTGACTTCTATAAATCAACCACCCCGTTAAGCACACTAACGAGTCAGAGATACTTGATCTAAAAAACCTATAAGCTTTTAACCTGCATTTATTGACCTGGTGGAGGAAAGCATAAAATAAACACGGAAGGATCCAATTCCTCAGCCACCATAAGGGGTGGGAGGCCACAGGGCCTGTCTCCACCTGTGTCCACAGGAGAAAGGTGGCAGCCACACCTATTGCCCTGGCAGAGGAGGAAAGAGGCCCTCCTGCAGATTCACCGGACTGTGGCCTAGGACTCCCCAAGTTTAGTCACATCAGGCAGCTGTGCTACACTGGGCCACATATTGAAAGGACCTTGTTCTAGCAAGGAAACACGCTTTGCTACAGTTTTCAAACCCCACCTAACCCAAGTCACTGGCATGGACGAATTGGTAATTTATACCAATTGGTTAATCACCACTTAGCCTTTCACACAGGCTCTCACCAGTGTCCTATCTGAATCTCAAAATTATTGGGAGGTGGGAAGACAGGGAGGACATTAAGGTGAAGCGAAGTTAAAAATCGAGATCCTCTAGCCCTCATGACCTCCCTGAAGTGCCCCTGAATTCATAAATAGCAGGAGCACTCTCTAGCAGTGGCCTGCAGAGTTCCCGCCCCTTCACAGGCCATGCAGCATTCCCCATGTGGGGTCAGGAGTGCAGTTTCTAGGCTCTCAGACTCACGTGGAAAGGTGCTCACTCAGGTAGTAAATGGCCATCAACTGTGATCGGATGGCCATCAGCTGTGGCTAGTTGGCCGTCAGCTGTAACCAGTGAGCCTTTGGCCACTAATATAACTGCCGTGGCTACGCTAGCAGAGGATGGTGGCTGGCAAGCCTGGATTGCAGTTAGCAAGGGGTTGGTTGATTGGTTGTTGGTTGGCAGAGAAGCGGCCAGTGGATTGCGGATCGTGTGGCTCCTGCTTCCTGTGTCTCCAACCCAGCCACCAGAGAGACTATAGTGGTGTGACTCCCCTATCCATGGCTCTGTTGGGGTTCCTTTTTGGCCTTCCCATGTCCTGCGTTCTTGTGCTGGGAGCAGGAGCTGACACCCTGCATGCCACATGGCGCAGCGAGCAGGGTACGGTGCCAGCCAAAGCGCTCCGAAGGGCGGTTGAGCGGTTTGTGCATATGAACACTCAGTCTCAGGAAGACAGGAGGAGCAGCTGCCGGAAAGCTGGACCCCCGTGGAGGGGTGAGAAGACCTGGACAGTTTTTCAACTAGCATAGACCGGAGAAAGCAAAGGTCTTTGCAGCCGGCTGTGTGGGCTGGGAGGTGCTTGCTGAGGCAGCCCGGATGCGGGACTTGTAGTCCCAGCAGGAAACTCTTGCTGAGTCCTCTGTGGGAGACGTGGGTGAGGTCAAGGTCATCCCTCACCCCCAGGTTGGGGAGGACTTGGAGCCCTTGCCATGCGGAGAGGGCACACGTTGTAGAGCCAGCACACAGCTCTGGCAAATGACTGTGGACGATAGGAAATTGCCTTCTATCCCTGATTTGAAGGACCGCTTGACTGTTTGCTTGGGAACGTACCACCATGTAGTGGAACTGGCAGATGTTTGCTTCCTGTGTCTCGCCCCACCGCCAGCGAGACTGGTGCAGAAAGACCCCTTGTTGGGGTGCAGGTGGATGTTTGCTGGCGTTGTCTCGACTGGCTGCCATCGAGAATATGTAAGCACTTTGGCTATGAGCCATTATTGTTCCAGCACGGTATCCTGAGAAACCCTGGCTGTGCCCAGGAAGTCTGGCTGTGCCCAGAAAGACTGGTGGTGCCCTGAGAAACCCTGGCTGTGTCCTGAGAACACTGGCTGTGCAGAGAAAGACTAGTGGTATCCTGAGAAACCCTGGCTGTGCCCAGGAAGTCTGGCTGTGCTCAGAAAGACTGGTAGTACCTTAAGAAACCCTGGCTGTGCCCAGGAAGTCTGGCTGTGCCCAGAAATAATGGCAGTGGCCTGAGAGGCCCTGGCTGTGCCTAGGGAGACTGGTGGTACCCTAAGAAGCCCAGGAAGTCTGGCCGTGCCCAGGACTGGCGGTGCCCTGAGAAACCCTGGCTATGCCCAGAGAGCCTGGCTGTGTCCAGAATATTGCATTCACCTCCAGGGTCCTCGCACAGGGCCCCTTGTGGAAGACACTTATCGCGTAGATTGTGAGGCGAGACCCTGGAGGGGTAAAGTGTGGGGACAGAGCCAGGAGTGCAGTTTCCAGGCTCTCACCCTCACATGGAAAGGTGCTCACTCGGGTAGTAAACAGCCATCAACTGTGATTGGATGGCCATCAGCTGTAACCAGTGAACCTTTGGTCACTAATATAACTGCCGTGGCTATGCTAGCAGAGGATGGTGGCTGGCAAGCACGGATTGCAGTTAGCACAGCAGATTGCAGTTAGCAAGGGGTTGGTTGATTGGTTGTTGGTTGGCAGAGAAGCAGCCAGCGGCTTGCGGATCGTGTGGCTCCTGCTTCCTGTGTCTCCAACCCAGCCGCCAGTGAGACTATAGTGGTGTGACTCCCCTATCTGTGGCTCTGTTGGGGTTCCTTTTTGGCCTCGCCATATCCTGTGTTCTTGTGCGGGGAGCGGGAGCAGAGACCCTGCATGACACCCCAGAACCCGTCAAGTGGGCCAAAGATGAAAGTCAATCCCAGAATTAACTAGATATGGACCAACCCCTCAAAACCCTTAAAATAGTAATCCCTGTTTGTTATGGATTTAGCGGTAAAGATTGCAGTGTTGCAAAGTGGTGCTGGATACCCTCTGAGCTATAAGCCCTGGGGTTGGCAGGCTTATCTGCCACACAAAGTCTGCCTTTCCTCACCCTGACATTTTCCCCAGAAGCGTTGGGGAGCAGCAGAGTAAGAAACTGCTTTCAATGTCACGGTGGTTCTGAGTCCCGATTCATTCCAGAGCCCTCCTGCAAAGTAAATTCACCACTAATGGTTAAACTCATTTTAATTACCTCCCCTAAAACCAAGCTACACCTGGCTTTGAATTTGAACTCGCCCTAAGGGAAGATGTCTGAAGCTGACTAAGGGAACACAGTTGTGTAGGAGAGTGGGGATTGTTTCAGACTCTGGGTTTGACAACTGAATAATATCTCCAGGATAATCCAGAATCCAGCTGTGGAGCCTCCTTTAGTGAAGGAAGGGGTGGAACTGGAGTATTGCTCTCAGTTAGAAAGGAAATTCCTTCTTATTTTTGGAAATTGTCCCTCCAGTTTTTACCTCCTCATTCCAGGATCTCTTTGTGAGGGCTGAGGAGGGCCCAAGAGGAAGACTTCTATGGCTTGAAGGGTGTTTGGGGCATGGGTTTTTTGCAACGCTGGATGACCAGTACCTAGATTAATGAACTTGTCCCCACTTCCCTTTCAAAATTTGGTTATTTGGGGTGGCTTCTTTGTTGCAAACCACCTGGAAAGACTTGTCTATACTTAGACTGTCTCCAATTCTTCTTCCTTCTCTCTTAAGCCCACCTAATTCAGCTTTGTTCTCAGCACTCTGTAGATACTCCTCTTACCAAGGTCACAATGTTAGTCGAGTTGCTACATTTAATCTTGGTGGAACAGGAAGCAAGGTCTTCAGCTAAAATTGAGGATGGGGCAAGAAAATGGAAAAACAAAACTAAAAATAATGAAATAATAATATTAATAATAGTAAAAGTGAGGTTCGTGGAGAAGAAAATGTGTGTGATAGTCACCCAGACAAGTAGGAGTGAACAGATAAGAGAAATGGGATGATTGCTCCTCAGTTGTCATGGTCCACATGTGACTCCCTGTCATGAGTGGGTGTACATTTCTCTCCAGCCACTGTCACCTGTGTGAGTGTTGCCAAGCCAGCAAGACTAAACCAGGGAGACGAGGGAGAGGAAAATGGTTAGGACGGCAACTGCAATGCATACTGGGAAGAAAGGACAGGGGTGGGAGAGAGAAACAGTGAAAAGGTGATAGGGTTTATGTGCTTCTCTTCTGGGGGTGTGGAAGGAGAGCTGGAGTCCGGGTGTCAGGATACCAGATAAGTAAATATACGAGGTCTGCCAATTATGTCTGCAAACATCCTAGAAAAAGTGCCACATGCCTCATTGCTGAATATCACTATGGTCCCCTTCGAAGTACTCCCCTTGGGAAGCTATGCACCGATACCTGTGCCTAGTATACCCTTCAAAGCAATTTTGGAACTCTTTCTAGAATGGCCATCAGAGCTGTCGTATTACCCTTGATGTTCTGAATGTCATCAAAATGTTTTCCTTTCAATATTTCCTTTATCTTTGGGTAAAGAAAGAAGCCATTGGGGGCCAGATCAGGTGAGTAGGGAGGGTATTCCAATGCAGTTATTTGTTTACTGGCTAAAAACTCTCAGACAATGCCGTGTGAGCTGGTGCATTGTCGTGATGCAAGAGCCATGAATTGTTGGCGAAAAGTTCAGGTCGTCTAACTTTTTCATGCAGACTTTTCAGCACTTCCAAATAGTAAACTTGGTTAACTGTCCAGTTGGTACAAATTCATAATGAATAATCCTCTGATATCAAAGAAGGTTAGCAACATCACTGCAACAAGTTCATGAACTTAATTGTCACACCTCGTAGGAGGCAGTCAAAGGCGGTACACGAAATGATGACACAGGAAGGCTTGATCCCCTAAGTCTATAATCATCTTTCCCCATCCGAAAATAGCCTTTCTTTGGTTCGCCAGGTGTATGGTACAGTACTCTGGAGTCAGTCTTGGGTTGTAATCTTGCTTATTTAACAGGTTACTTAACCCCTTCAATGCTCTGATTCTTCATTTGAAAATGAAACAGAAGCCATGTTAGAGAATTGCTGTGATGATTAAACAAGATGCTGTTTAGAAGCTGAAACATGAGTTTCTCTTATGCCCAGTCCCCTATGTGGCCAGTGCCTGGCTCGCTCCTTGTCTTCTTGCTCCTTGACACGTCTCAGAAAAGGAGCCTCTACTGTTTCCAAATCTTCATCAAATACTCCTTAAGCCTTTGCAATCTGGGATCTGTCCCCACGATTAATGGAACAAAATTGTTGCTAAGATCAGCAGCAGACTCTTAAATAGCAGATTCCAAAGCATCTATTCAGTCTACTCTCTAACTGGCTTTTTTATTCTTTTAACATTTGAATTTAATTGCCTTCTTCTCATTAAAAGAAGAAAACAAAATCCTTATTTATATTTCAAAGGATTGCTGCTTTTGAGTCTCCTAGATTTCTGACCTTCCTTTTCTAGCCTGCGGCTGCTTCCTTCTTAGTCTGCCAAGAGACTCCACATTCAAAGGAAAACAAAGCTCTACTTTTGATATAAACAATTGTGTTGGGCCAGCCTGGTGGCTCAGGTGGTTGGAGCGCCGTGCTCCTAATGCCGACGTTGCAGGTTAGATTCCCACATGGGCCAGTGTGCTGCACCCTCTACAGTTAAGATTGTGAACAATGGCTCTCCCTGGAGCTGGGCTGCCAGAGGTTGGCATGAGCTGCCACGTGCTGCCAGGAGTGGCTGGCAGCTGGCGAGAGCTGCTGTGATGTGCTGTGGGCGGCCGACAGACTAGGGGAGCTCAAGGAGTTGGGAGGGGGCGGGAAGGAGAAAAAAAAAGAGCTCATGCTCTAACCAACTGAGCCCTCCCGCTATCCCAGAACCAGAGTTTATTAATATGTACAGGCTTATACCCAAAGATTGCCTTGTTTGGGGAAAGGAAAAAAATTTCCTCTTCAAGGTTCTTCTGGTTGGTCAAATAATCAAATAGACATGAGACAGATTAGCAGGAGAAAATTAAAGTTTAATAGCATGTATACCTCGTGTATAAATAGGAGAGACCCAGGGACACTGAGTAACACACCAGAATGGTGGAAGCCATCACTTTATACACGACTTTCAACTACAGACAAAAGATGTTGGGGGTGGGGAGTCCGTTATGGGAGGCCACCAGGAAAAGCACAGTAAGACTGTTATGCAGATTCAAGTTTTAGAGACTCAGATATCCTCCTCTTCCTGGTACAGTGAGGGAAGCACCCTTACAAATGGAGTTTTTCTGACAACTAAATGTTCTTTAATGGGTAACTATTTGATTTTCAGAGCTTCTCCCTTCTATTTCTTAAAATTAACCAGCCTAAAATAATATCCTACAAAAGGTATCTATATAGGAGCAGCTGAGAACAGGTGAAAATGCTGGGAAAAGCCTGAAAACTTGAAGCATAGAAAGACTGAAACAGTGACGTAGAATGACCAGGTCTAAATTGAGGAGAAGGGAGGATACAAAAAGGTGAGCAGGAACTTCACAGCTTACTTTTGCCTTGTGCATACGCAGATCTGGGTGAAGCAGCTGCTAAATTGGCAGGTGGGCAGAGGCTGACAGAGCTGAAAAGCCCAAGGCACCTACCCTACAGAGAGTAAAGACTTCAGATGTCTCCCTACAATTAGGATTCCCCATTTCCTATCCTTTTAGAGTTGTAGGAAGAGTTTTCTTGTTGCTGAGAGATGGAAGAGGCATGGATGAAAGGTGTGTCTCAGAGTTTCTCAGCCAAATCCCCATACTTGCTAGGAATTGTATCCCATTCGTATCATCAGAACCAAATGGTGAGTTTAAAGTGTTTATAGGTTGGGAATGCCCTAGGAATTTAGCAAATACAAACACAAAACCTCTGTAGAAAAAAGCCTATGCTTCTGGGAACACCAGGGCTTTGAGAAGCATACAGTCAAAGACAGGGAAGCTCATTCTGAAAGAGAACAGCTAAAACAACAGATGACATACACTGACTTCTAATGACTTTGAAAATTGGAATTATAAGACAAAGATTGTTCTAAAGAATGATTATAAGACTTAAAAGTGCAAGACATACTCAAAAATATCAATGAGAAACAGAAAATTACAAATTGCATCAGACATTTGAAAAAGAAACAAAGAGGAGCGTCTACGAAGGAAAAATGCAATAACTGAAATAAAAAATTCAATGTAATGAATGTGTTTGGAAGCCAAAACATAGTTAAAGAGATAGGTCAGAAGGCATTATCCACAATGTCACATGGACAAAAAAGATGGAAAATATGGCAGCAAGCTTAAGAGACACGCCTTCCTTCTATTGATGTAATTGTTTCCCTTCCCTTTCCCATAAATACCCCTTGCCTTTGTCTCCTAATTGGAACATTATTTAGGCTTCTGCCTGAATCAATGTTCCCTGAATAGTTTTTATTTTTTTTGCCTCAAATAAATGCTTATGCCTCTCATTTTGAAAGGCCCTTTTATTTTTAGCTTAACAGGAGAACTCACAGGGCAGGGAACAGTGGGGCATTCCAGTAAGAGAGCTTCGAAAGGGGTTACAGAATTTGGGCTATGAGAGATGACTTGGGGAATGTTTAAGGGAGCAGGACTTTGCTATGGATTGGAGGTAGGGGTGATGCTTTGATTATCTAAATAAGTCTGATCTAGAAGATGGGAAGAACAAATTGTGGCTAAAGCTATAACTGGTCAAAAAGCAGCCAGGATAAAGAGATGTCTGGTCTTTTTTGTGGTTTCGATGACATTCTTGCTTTTGTCCGTGTTTAAACATGATTGTGGAGTGGTTTGGGTTTTAATTTTTTGGTTTTGCACTATTGATGTGGCTTTCGAGAGGTAATTTTCCTTGAACTTCACATGTTTATTTATGAGGTTAGAGACAAGTTTGGTAAAACGGGAGGTTTAATTTGGGGGCTCAAGTGAGACTGCAAATATTTAGTATCAGGGCCAATTCCCTTGCAATGTCTTTATTCATACACCCACGTTCTCCCTTAGCGTGGATCACTCGCTGGACTGCAATACTCGTAAAATGGACAAAACTGCTCCCTGAACATGGCGCTTTGTGAGTGAAGTGTTTTCATATCCTCGGATGAAAGTCAAGAGTAAAATTAATCAGTGTCTTTCCCTTTCTTTTTCAGCCATAAGGTCTGTTCAAGCTTTTGTGGCTGTAGCTTAACAGCTGTGACTAATTTTATTCGGTTACCAGAAATTCCCTCCTTTTCCCTCCCCTGGTTCCCATTTCCCTCCTGGTGGTTGGACTCCTCTCCCAGCCCCTGCTCCCATCAGTCACCTGGGCCACTCGCTGCTTTGGGGATGACCTCATTCTGGCCTCCAGTTGTCATGGCAGCACCAAGAATTGGGAAGGCTGTTGCTTTCAAGGTCTCAGCATCCTCGTCTCTGGGTGACTAATTCAGAACCCCTGTGGTTAGCATTCACATCTAAGACACTCATTTCATTTTCTGAGAGACTCTTCCCCCACAGTGATATCTAATCACCCTTCCCCATGCTGGTCTCTCAGCAGATCCACATACATTCATTCAGAGGTTTAAAATGGGATAACATAAAGAAGTTTAAATTGTTTTGGACCTTGAAATGTTTATTAGCCAACAATCCCTTGCTTGTGCATTTCTAGACCCTCAAAAGCTGAACTGGTGCCACCTGGGGGGAGGGCGGAGGTGGTGGTGGTTGACGCTAGCTTAAGCATGGAGATAATTCAGGGTTCCTGTAACTGGTTGGAATTTTCTGAACAGTTGCATTGACTGGAGAGAGTGGGCCTAGAAAACATTGGGGACTCTCGGGCCCATCCCATTCTGATTCCCAGTCTCCCCTGACAGCAGGGGAGATTCCCTGCTGTCTCCCCACTCTGCCATCCATCCATTTATGTCCCCCTACAGCCTGCCCAAGACAGGAATTTTAAGAACTTTAGCCCAGATCCAGGTATAGTCATTTGCAGGGTAGTAGAAACAAGGCCCACATACCACTATTTAAATAGTTAATTGTTTAAATCAAACTGAAAATTTAAATAAAATGTTTCTGTCTTCCTGCCTTGAACAAGCTTCATAATTCAACTTTAGAATTATTGACTCCTCAGTGTGCTGAGTGGGGATGTGGCAGTGGGAGGGACGGAGGGAGGGGTTCCTATCCCAGCTCACAGATTCAGTCTCCCTCCCTGCTCTAACCCACAGTATAAGGTGCCTGGCTTGGACAGGGAAGGGGCCCAAGCCCCTCCTGGAAATGGGTCATTACAGGGCCCTGGCACCCTAACGCTGTTCAGAAGGGGCATGGATTCTGGGCACATTCCCTTCCACTTAGGCCCCTGGGGTGGGGGTGGCTTGGCAGAGGGCAGGAGCCAATCTCAGTTGTGCCACATTTCAATTCAAATGATTGCTGGGAGATACATGTGTCTCAGTGGATTCCCATCAGAGTTGTTCCTCCCATTTTGGCTTTCCCTACCTCCTTATTACTTGGAGTCTTATGCTGACAGATGGTCACCATCCTCAATCTGTGTCCCCACTCCCAGGAGAACTGAGGCCATACCCCAGTGTAGGTTGGAGGAGGGTACCTGAGCTCCAGTCAGGAGTGGGATGTGACTGCCCAGCCTGAGAGCTCCACCGTGCACAGGGGCTGTACACAGGGGCAGCCCCATGTGCAGGAGGCCCTCAGGGACTGATGTGACTTTAGTCTACTGTAGTGCACTCATGGGAGTGACGCTGCAGGTGAATGGAGCTCTGCTTGTGGAGAAAGATGCTCCTTCTAAGACTAAAGGGAAGGACGGGCTCTCCCCAGCTCTGCACTCGTAAACCCAACTCCTGACCTGGCAGCCTCCCTTGGATGTTGTAGACATTTTAAACCTAGGAAGTCCAAAGAGACATTGTTGGTACTTCCCTTTGAAATGTAGTCTTTCGACCGCCTCCCACTGCAGGTCTCCCTACTGTACGTAGTAATGGCAGCAGCATTCACCAGTGTGGTAGCTCAGGCCTGACACTGGGTTTCATGCACCTCGATTTCTCTCTTTCCCCCAGCCCCACATCCAGTGCTTCAGGCAGCCCTGCAGCTTCACCTCCAAATTAGACCTTGAATGTGCCATTTTCCCTGCCACTTGCTTATCCAAGCCACAGGCTCTATCTAGCCTACACTTCCCACCATCCCTCCTGCTGGAATCCCTTATCTTCACAGTCACAGCAATGACCTTAAAAGTGCCAATTGGATAATTACACTCCATGCTTGCAACTCTTTAATAACTTCTGATCACAATTAGAATAAAATCCTAACATCACAGGGGTCCCACCCACTTGTCCACTTGGCTTCAGACCCCATTTTTCCCTTTCTTCCCTTTGTTCACACCCCCTCAACTTTCTGCCGGGTCTCAGAACAAAGGTAGCACAGTCCAGTGCCAACGGGATCAGCAGGAAAGGCAGAGAGGGCCTGGGAACGGGAAAGCCCAGGCTGCTGCTGCCTTTGCGCAAACTATCTCCGTACAGGACAGAAAAGGGTGCATTTTACCAGGGCCACGTGGGACTCTGCAGGAAGATTTTAGAGAAGCAAATGCAATGTTTCAGTTGATGGGACAGCGACCCAGAAAACCCTCCTCTTCCTCTAAGACTGGGTCATAATGTAGAACCAAACTGTAAAATGTTTAAGGACAAAAAGGGCAAGTGATTTTATTAGATCTGATCTCATTAAAGCAGAAGAGGAGAAAAAGAAAATTCCACATAACTTTTGGGATAATTGATCCGAGAAATAAAATCCAGTCCAGGAAAAGTAAAGGTCAGTACCTGAATCACTCAGATAATTCTGTTGACCCTTGGGGACTCTTTCTGTGACTATGAATTCTACAACACTGTGTGTGGCCTTGGATTATTCTGTCTTTCATAACTACGTCCTTCCCTCTGAGGGCATCAGAATGCTTGGGAAGAGTGCTGGAAACGGTAAGTACGGAAGACGATGTTTCCCTCTTCATTTCTTCAAAACACATGCGACTATTTAAAGCAGCGATTCATAACGTTATATTGTGGGGTACAGGATATACACAGATGTATATAGGACAATTACAGAAGCAGGCAGAAGGGGTGGGATGGGCACTGCCCTGTTGCGGGGTTCATTTTATGTGAAGGGGCACATTACTAATTCTACTCAGTAGACTGAAAAGTTAAGGGTGTATGTTTCAATACCTTTAGCAACCACTAGAATAGAACAACAATAATAATGCCAAGCGGTATGGCTAAAAGTCTCTAAATAAATTAAAATGGAATTCTAAATGATGTTCAACTAATCCAAAAGAAAGCGGTAAGGGAGAAAGGTGGGGAGGGGAAAGAGGGATATGCAGAAAACAAACTATCTCCATAAGGCAGAAGCCCTTGACAGGTAGGAAAGGAGTGGGCAGAATAAACCCCTGCACCCAGTGTTTCCCAGGCACCCTGCTAGGTGCTTTACCTGCGATGTTTATCTAATCCTGACTTCAGCCCCACGTGCTTTCACCCCCCACTTTGTGGCTGATGACCACGAGTTCAGTCATGAACATCAGCGGATGGTTAGACTGGCTGCCTGGCTGGCTGGCATCTACCTCCTTCCACCTCCACTTCTGAACGATTGGATTTTCACATTCCCTCCCACCCCTAGCTCCAGGGCATTTGTAGCTCTCTTCCACAGTAAAGCCAGGCCACCCTGTCTGGCTCTGTGACCTGTCACTGGTTTGGTGGAGAGGGTGAGGGACAAGAAGCGGACGAAGGTTCACAGATGCTGTGGATAAACCAGGAGTGAGAGGACTGGTGGCAGCGGGCTAGGCTGTGAGCCGTGATGGGGACACAGAGTCAAACACCCTGATACCCGTCACACACAGCTCTGTAAAGCATGGCTGTGGCGGTGGCACCTCGTTGGATCCATTCATCCGTGACAAAAGAGCTCCCTCCTGGGCCCCCTCCCACTCTGTCTGTGCCAGCACGTGTCCTCACATTCAGCATACAGTGCACACGCGTGAAAATGAAAAACAGACTCAGCTGGATTTCTGAGTGCAACAGAGCCTCAGCCTGGCCTAAGTCGTGATGCACAGCTTCACTTCCTCTGGGGTCCTCACAGAACATCAGAGAGGAGCAGCTGTGCCTCAGCGAGGGCCTCTCCTGCTTCCAGTCAGATGTGGAAAGTCTCCCGGAGCTCCCTGCTGGGAAGGACCATAGTGCTTGGTCGTCACAGACACAGCGTTTTCTCTGGATTACACAGAAGTGCCTGTCTCAGCACAGAGATGCACCGAAAGGTGAAGAAAAGATGTGACAGGACTTTGGTTTCTGATTTTAGGAAGAAGTTGACTTTATCTCCCCAAGGCTGGTTCTTCTCAGGCTAATCTCTGTCTCTAACCTTATGCTCTCTTTAAAGCTCAAATTCTTTCTTCGGAAAGTCTGAGTTGGAGTGTGATGGGAGGAGATGAATCTGTAAGAAGAGTCACACTGCCCCATATGACTGCAGTGTTGAACTATGTACGAACCAGCGCGTACGTCATGTGGCAGAGACTACAAGGCTGTTTTGCCGGGATATTGGGACTTGACTTCTGCTGAGCTGCTTCCAAGAACAGGCAAGGGAGTCGAAGTTTATGTATTCATAACTTTTAAAAAATTTACTGTAAAACTATTGACTTTAACTGGAAAAACAGCCCACGGTATAACTCATTGGGTTCCTCTGACTCTGATTTGTGGGTATGAGCTCTGATTGTAATGGTTTAGCTCACTTCTCCACCTAACAACATTAATCTGTTTCTTTTATTCTCTTCTAGAATAAAATGTTTGCTTTGGTGTGTCAGAACGTTACGTACTTACATTTGCTCTTGCTTCAAATCTTTTAAATAACACAAATGATTACATCAGAGCAGGGCCACCCTTGAGCTGTGAGCCCCAGCAAATATTTTTTGTGGGGTCCTGTCTATGTAAACAATTTGGTGAAAAAACTGTCAGAACACAGATAGGCCAGAACCGGTGCTTGGGCTGCATGGAAACAAGCTCGAGGCTCAGTGGCAAATCCTGTCAAGCCCTGAATTTACCCTTAATTCTGTGTCTGACTTAAGTGAGTCACTCAAAATCAGGGTATCAGTACCAACTGGTGGCCCACTTCATGCAAATTCCACAAAAGAAACAGTGTACCAGCCAATGGAAGCTCTCTGTTCTTTGGTGGCCCTTCTAGAACCAGGGCACAGCCGCAAGCCAGGCTGGGGCGACTCATGTACACAAGCCCTGAGGCTCTTTGGGGCATCTGGCCAACCCGGAGAGGGGAACAGTGGCTAAAGGTTGGAGATCACCTTGGAATTTGGTCTGCATGCGTGGCACCCTGCTGCAATGGCTCTGCCAGCTCTAGCTGGTCCTGGCCAACAGAAGGGGTCTTAGAAAAATTTGACGAAGACCCTCCAAAGTCTTCCTCAAAGGGCTTCCTGAGGCACAGGGATGACCCAGGGAAAGGGCCTCATTTGGCTGGGTCTGAGAGTTCTATATCTGAGTCTTTTCTTTCCACTTACAAATTCTATTTCTGATTTATAAAAATCAATAACTGTATATTATGGAATATTTACAAATTACAAAAATCTCCTGGAATTCCACCAATAAAATAGTAATTATTCATTTACTTATTAATTAAGTGGCTAATGTATGCCAGGCACTGTGCTGGGGGATATAAACTGAAATAAATACAAGGTAGACACAGTCCCGTACCTCCATGCAGCTTACACTCCAGGAGGTGATGATATTTTAAATTACGAAATAGAATTTTTTTTACTGGGTAATTCATTTACATGATTCAAACTCAAGAGGTACTAAAGAGCACAGAGTGAAAAAATTCCTTTTTAGGGCAATGAAAATAATTTGTATAATATAATGATCCATACATGTGATTATATATTTTTCCAAACCCAAAGACTGTACACCACCAAGAGTGGTAGGCACGGCCAGAGGAATGAGTCACGGGAGACCAAAATTGGCCTATTAGAATTTATTTGGCGTGTTTGAGCTGCGGGAGGTCAGGCTAGAAAAGACCATAACCTCTCCGACCAAAAAGGGGTATGGAGTTTTATCGGAGCGGGTAAATGAGGTTGTTCCATCTTCAATGCTTCAGGGGGTTTTCCTTGTTTGTCTCTAGCAGCCAAGGGTTTTGGGGCATGACCAAGCCCTCCGGTTCCAAACCCTGGCCCCCAGGACTCCGTCTGGACCCAGGTCCTCTGATCACAAGTCCCTATGAGACAAACAAAGTACAAAGCAAGACAGGATAAGATGGTTTCTACATTCCAGGCGGCTTCTCCAGGCCTAAGGCAAACACGAGCCAGCAGGTACAAGGTACAAAACAAGACTAGATGGCTTTTAAGATAAGAATGTTCCTGTTCCTGGCCTAAATATGGCCTAACAAAGAGGGAACCCTAATGTCAACTATGGACTTTCACTGATTTTGAGGTATCAATGTAGGTTCATCCTTGGAAAAAATGTACCTTTGGGTAGTTGATGTTGTTAATTGGAGGAAGCTATGAGTATGTGGAAGCTGGGAGTATCTGGGGAATCTCTGCACATTTCTTTCAATTTTGTTGTAAATGTAAAACTGCTATAAAAAAAAAAAAAGAAAATCTTAATAAAAAATTCCCTGTCTCCACTCATTTTCTCTCCCTGAAAGCAACCAAAATTCTACATACGATAAGATACATTAAAAACTATGCATATTCTTCTCCCTTCTTTTATTTAAAGCAAATAGTAACAGAAAATACAAACCATTTAATATATATGTATCTAAGTTCTTTTCATTTAAAATGTACCTTGGAGATTATTCCATGAGCTTATAAAGTTTCATCTTTCTATCAGATAGTTGCATAATGGTCAGTCAAATATCATAATTATTTAACAAGTTCTCCTTGATGGATGTTTTATTTTTATTTTTCCAGAGTATGTTATGTCAGCTTGCACATATATATTTTGCAAATGTGTGAGCATATCATAAAATACCCTTAGAAATGGAATTGCTGCATCAAAAGATATGTGAATTTTCAATTTGAACAGGTATTATCAGATTGTTTTGGATGGAGTCTGTCCCAGTAACACTCGCTGGTGATGCCTTGACATAGTTCCTTCCAGGCTTATTTTTCTTGACTTTTCTCTGGCTCAATTTCCTCATCTTTAAAATGGGAATAACAGCACTTAACATGTAGGGTGATTATTAGAAGTTAATACATATAGAATGCTTTGAACAAAGCCTGCTTCATAATGAAGATTTAAGTACAATCAATAATTTTGAAAATTCTATTCTAAGGAAGGCTAATCATTGACATTATGTGAAACCTTGGCATAAACCTGTGTGGCACAGTCAAGAACAAAAGAAGAAATAACCGAGTTGAGTGAATGCAGAGGAATATAACAATAATCTAATGACTCAGATAAGCGCCCCCCACACCCCACGAGCCCGCCCCAGGCTCACACGGGCTCCTCAGTGCTGCAGAGCCAGTCCCACGCGCAGGCCCAGGTTCTCTATGACGGAGCATCCACCGGACTCCGGCCGCACCAGGTGACACCAAATTCCAGGGTCTGCGGCCTCCACCACGGAAGACACTTCGCCATCGCACAGAACCACCGCATGTGGAACCACCTCTTACCCCGAAGATCATTATTTACAAAACTCCCGGGAGCACCGCGTTTTCCCAGAGAACACAGGGCATGCGCACTAAAGGGGACAGGGCGGCCGGCCTACCTGTCCCGTGGGCGCCGCTCTTGCGGGGCGGCCCTGCTCCCCGTGGGTCCACCGCGCGCAGGAGGAAGCCGGTCGGTTGGTCCTGCAGCTGGAGAGGATGGCAGGGTCCGCCCCGCAGGCTGCTCCATCCCTGGGGCCTCAGGCCCCTCAGCCGAACATCTCCTGGGAGGCGTAGGTCATGTACACGAAGCCGTCCTCGTCCCTGTAATCCTGGTAGATCTCGGCCATGGTCATGCTCATGCTGACTGTACTCTTGTTGTTCACTAGCAAGTAAAAGGCTTCAGTGGCCCCGAGGACCATGTGGCTCCTGGCGTGGAGAGAGGGGCAGGAAGACAGAAAGCTAACCTGGTGGGAAAGGGCTATTCATGAGATCATTCTTTTTTAAGGCATAATTAAAGGGAAAAGGTGAAGCATAAATTCTTCTCCCTCTCACTCTGCCAGATTCCATTATTCCCAAAATCCCAGGTCCATCCAGCACCCCACCGCCCCCTGCCCTCTGCTATGTGCACCTTGTCACCTACCAGATGTCGCTCAGGAACTGGGTCATGGTCAGCCCCTGCGGGACCAGCTCCTGCGGGACCAGCTCCTGTGGGATCAGGAGCTTGGTCTTGTCCAGCTGGAGGCAAGAACTTCTCCCAGGAGTGGTGCTCCACTATCGCCTGTCGAGGGTTACAAAATAGTCACAGGGATGTAAAATATAGGATAAGGAATATAGTCAATAATATTGTAATAACTATATGGTGTTCAGATGGGTACTAATGAGATTTATCGGGGTGATCACCTCATAAGTTATATAAATGTCTAATCGCTGTGTTATACACCTGAAACTAATATAATATTGTATGTCAACTGTAATTGAAAAAAAAGTCATAAGGGAGAGGAAAACAAGGACTCCACATATAAGTGAGATCACACAGTATGTTACGTCCTAGCTCAGAAGTCACACACTGTCATTTCCACACCATCCTATTGTTTCCACAAAGGAGCCCTATTCAGTGTAGGAAGAGCTATGCAAGGGCGTGAATCCAGGAGGCAGGGCCCATCACGGGCCATCCTGAAGGATGGCTACCACGGGAGTTATTTTTTCCGAGCTTCTGTTTCCTCTTCTGTAAAAATGGTCATCATTATTTTGACTTCACAGTGATATTCATTCATTCATTCACTCCGAAAACTTTATTAGATACTTACCCTATTACAGCCACTGCGGGAGGTGCTGCGAGTACAATGAAGGGCAAATACCAGTATTGTAGTCCTGTATTTATTGTTTACCTGTCTTCATGGAACTTACAGCTTATTGACGAGACAGACAATAATAAAGACGCAAGTAAAAAGTAAGATCGCAAGTGTGATATGTAAATAAGAGTGAATTTGGGGTTGGGGGTTGGTATTCTGACTGGAATTATAGTCCAGCTTCTACTACTTGGCTACATACCTCTTCCCTTTCCTAACCAATTGCACACAAGGATTGCTCACTGGACTTCAGAACTAAGAATGGAGATAAGAACAGAAACAGGCCACTCAGAAACCGTCATGACTCTGCTGCCTGGAAGTTGAGTCCAAACTCCCTTTAAGACCCTTCACAGCCTCATTCACACCCTGAAAATCAAACCCTTGTCTCATTCCCCCAATGCAAGCGCTTGGATCTGGCTGGGCTAGTCTTTTCTGCAAACTTACTCTGTGCATTCCCTTCTCTAAGTTTTCAGCACATCAAGTCCCTGCCTCTTATCTATCTCCATCCTATTCAAGCCCAGGCAGGTTCCAAATCCTACCAACATCCCAAAGAGGGGCCTATACTTTTCTTCAGGAATATTTGCTGTAGGTACAACTCATTTTACATTAATATCATCAAACACATTTATACTTAACTTTTCTCGTGTACATGAACTATGAGCTCTGGCTTATCCCCAGCAAATATTTCCTTCCCATTGTAGAGGATACAGAGGTAACCAAGGCACAGTACCCACCCTCACTGAGGTGGCCACACTTAACCATTCCTCTTTTTTGCTTCCATTCTCTGCATTAACTGGGCCATTTGCTGCTTAGATCTAATCCAGTCTAAGACAAAAACATACCTGTCAAATGCCCTAAAAGGAAAGGTATCTCAAATAGTTTACATCATGGAATGGAGTAAACCTGAATGCTTCCAAGGAAGACTGTCAAGTCGTTTTCTTTCTTTCAGTCCCTTTTCTGTGAATTGACTATATATCTTTGTGGCTAATCAATCATTTAAAGATCATACTTTGGTTTAACAAATTCGCTTCAAAATCTTAATTACCATGAAATGTTGTGAAAGTCTTCACTTTTTTCAAAATGCAACACAAGTATTCAATGGAACACTGTTTAAATACTAAAAAAAAATAATTTAAATCATTAATTAAGAAATAAGTAAATTATGACATGCACTTTATGGAGTTAAAGAGTAATTAAAGTTAACATATTAATGCATATTAATAGAAAAGATGTTAAAATCATGTGGATTAAAAAAAGTTAGTTGCAGAAATTATATTTTTAAAAAGCACAGAAAACAACTTTATAAAGAATAAAATACCCACCAAGCTCATATGGGGCGGGGATTAGAATGAAAGTAATCAAAAGTCTTGAAGTTGGTCTGTAATGCTGAAATTTTTATAAATGGGAATATATTTGTGCCCTACTTGTGTAATTAAAATAAATAAAAAACAATGTGGAAGAGGGTGGATTACTTTTAAAAAATAGACAAAGCTGCTAGAAAATGTCTGGAATTTGTCTTCAGACATTAAGCAGTGTGGGGGAGCTGCCATCTTGTGGAGCTTTTGGAATAGTCTTTAAATAGTTATTCGTACATCAAAGAATTGAGTGTGTGGTCCACAGGATTTTGGAGTTGCAGTTTCTGAGTTATAGGTCAACCCGTCATGTCTGTCCTGTGAGAAAAAAGGAAAACAAAAGTTCAGTGATTTACCCAAAATCACTTAAGAGTTTTAGGTAAGTCAGAATTACAGACCAAGACTTCTGATTCCTAATGGAATTCTTTCAATTATTCTTCTGCCTCCCATAATCCATGAGTCAACAAGTGTCCAACACCAAAATGTGTTTAAAAAGACTTCAGATATGTAGTGTCTGGGAGCTAGAAGTCATTTATTAGTTTCGCGCAAAAGTAATTGTGGTTTTTGCAATTATTTTTAACCTTTTAAACCGCAATTAATTTTGCACCAACCTAATACAATCAATTACATCTTCAGTTTGATAAAATAATGCTATTTTTAAAAAGAAAATTGTTGTAAAACAGAAAATAGGGAAAACCACATAAAACAGCTAAATTGCTTAATTATTATAAGGCAAACAGCTTACCTTATGATATGGATAGCTTAATAATATTGCTATTATGTTATTAGAAGACAAAGCCTGTCATAAGGCCACCAAATAAAACTTTGCCAGCCACTCCCAAAATCCCCTCCACGTGCTTTGTTCTACCAATCAGTGCCCTTCCCCTCCCCAGCATAACCACTATCCTGAATTTTAGTTATCATTTTTTTGTATGTCTAGTTTTATCACCAAAGTGTATGTCTCTAAATGACCTAGTTTAGTTTTGACCATTTTTTAAATATGGAATTTCCCTCTCTATCCCGCCCCCCTCATTTTTTTTTTTTTACAATTTATCTGTTGAAATTCCCAGGGCATTTAACCCATACCTTCTCACTCTGGATTTAGCACACTGTACACTTGTGCTGCCATCCCTCACACTCCTGTCATATCTCCCGCACTTCCGTCAGCGGACCCAGAGGAGCACACTCATCTCGAGGCATGGCACGATGATAGAGGATGGTGAGTGCTTTCATTAAGAGGAAGAGCATGTCTGGTTGTCTATCTTTGTGACACTAGCAGTGGCTGATGCTCAAAGTCTAAAACCTCTAATCCAGTGGGGGTTACAAAATGGTGATCTCGTCTTGTTCATTATTAGAACACTAAAATGGGACTTTTTCTCCTTCATCTGCTGTTTGGATACCCAGTGGGACAGGAAAAATGCTTGATATTTCTCCTTTGTGTTTACGTTTTCAACATAATGAATTGGGACTCTTTCATCCCAATGCAGGTGACCAATGATTTGTGATGGGTTTCCATAAATTGCAATCATCCTTTTTTAAGATAAAAATTTCCCATATTTGCACAGTGGGAGGCTCTTCAAGTTAGCTCCTAAATCATTTTGAAATTATATAGTAGCTTGTGATGAGTTCTAATTTAACAAGATATTGCAGGTGTATCTTCTTACATGTCTTCCCATACTGTTTTCCTAAGAAGCTCTGGTTTCTTTCGATAAAAAATGGTGTTTTAAAACTATAAGCTGAATAATAGGAATGCTCATTGGTACTGGATTGATTTTTTTTCTAGGTTTCTTCAGTGTGTGCAGTGTATATGTATGCACATACTGTGTGTATACATACATATAAATTTTTATGTATTCTTAAGTTTCTATCAGCATTTCCAATTCAAATTCATAGCTACAAACTTTGATTTTAACTAACCTGTCTGTATCTCCTTTTTTCCACATCAAGAACCCCGATTCTCAAGATGGGATGAGTTAAAACATCCCATATTCATTTATTCTATCTATGTTATACACGCAAGTCCTAAAATAACACTACCAGGCTGCCACTAGCTAAACAGTGTTTCTGCCCATGTGTTCCCCTTTTCTGTGGTCTACCCATGTCACCTGGGCATATAGCCTCTGCACACTATACTTCCTCCCTCTTAACTCTAATTTTTAATTGTGCATGTAACTATGTTTAATGTCTACCACCAGTCTTTATGATGCTGTTTCTCCAGTTGTTTTGGTTACCTATTGGAGCTCATTTGCTGAAGATTCCTCAGTTCAAGCTTAAGGGAACAATACTCCCAAATTCTTGTATGTTGGATGTTTGTCTGTGTTCTTCATATTTGAGTCAATTTTGTTGGATACAAAATCCTTTGCTTATACTTTTCCTTGAGTATCTATTTAAAGAGTTACTAATTTTCTTTAGGCATAAAGAATAATTGTAGGAATGTCTGGTCAACTCATTCTTTTTTTTCCTACATGTCACTTGCTTTTTTGCCTATCCAAAGGATTTTTTCTTTAAAGTACCTTTGTACTATGTCTTGGTGTTGGCTGCCTTGAATCAATAATCTTAAGTACAAGAGTGCACTTTAAAGATAGTTTTAAATCAAATTAGGGAAGTTTTCTAAAATTATAGTTTTTTTCTTCTTCAGAGACTCTTGTTATCTGTATATTGGGCTTTCTGTCTCTATTTATTGTCAATATTTGTAACTTCCTATCCTTAAGTCTTTCTTATCTGTAGTGTTTGCTTGTGTTCAGTCTTCATTTCTGAAATGCTTATTTTTAATGCTTTCCTGAGTTTGTCTTGTTTCTGAGTTTTCCAAATTCTAAATTTCCTTTATATCCTATACTATTTTAACAACTTTTAACACATTTTCAAATGAACTAGTTTTGATCTGCTCTGTGGGCCTTTCTGGTAGATTTTCATTATCTATAAAGACGTTATTCTGCCCAATTTTTTTTTTAATATTAACTTTGTAAGAGATAGATTGATCTAAAAACTTTTCTGTGGTTTCTTTGGAAGTATAATTAGTTTTCTTAAACTTTGAGAAGGAAGCATGGCTCATGGGAGCTTCTGGAACTTAAGTTTTTTAAGTGTTCAAAAACAGGGTATTCTGCTGAGCTTTCTTGGTTGTTTCTTCCACTTCTATTTTCACCTGTCTTCATGTCTCCTCTCCCCTGCTCAATTTTGGTTTAACTTCTGTTTCTCTTCTGTGGGGGACCCTATTGTAGAAGGGTACTGTGGCATATCAGTTTTTGCTCCAGTCCTTCAGACATTACTGCAGACCTCTTGCACTCACACACCACTGGAGCGGGCAAAGCCTCTCCATTTCAAATGCTGTTTCCACCTTGCTCCACTGTGCGTTTTTCTCAAGTCCTCTTCCCTTTCCCTACTTCTGAATTGATTCCAGTCCATCTTGTGGCTGTTGGTGGCTTGTTTTCACCTACTTATATTTTGGGACTTAAGGACATCATGTCACCTAAACTTGTTGTAATGTTGTTCATGCATTTTTGTTATCCAGTTGCGGGGATTTGAAGATTGAACGATGATGGCACTGCTGCCATTTCCCCTTCTCCCACACTAACTGTAAATGTTTTCAGCCAATCCCAGGTACAGCCTGACTTCAAGCCCCTGCTTCTGAGGACCCTGCATGACATTTCCGTTCACTGAACCCATCTCAACTTTTACCTCTTGTAGTTTCTGCCACTGCAGAAAAGATTTTGTTGCTAACTCAGTTTCTTTGCCTGATGTCTCGTCTTCTTCTGTTAACCTTTGTGTTGATAGTATGTTTTCTTCCTTTTGTTATTTAAGTGACATTTTAAATGGGTGAGAAGATAAACATTTGTAGACAATGTTTGATTCAGATTCTTAATTTATTCTCTAGCAGGAAACATTCATAGAAAATTCAAATTTGCTTCTGTTCTTTGGATTTGGTCTTTTTCAGATTGGTTTTATTTCTGTTTCCTTTGTAAAATTTTATTCTGTTTCTTAGCTTGTGTTTTTGCTCTATTCAGACCGCTTTATTCAAAAGTCTTCTACTAAAACTCATTTAAAATTTAAAATACTCTGGGTCCCTGTCCTTTATATTCTATATCTTAGATACTTTTATTAAATTGCTTTACTTCATGTCCGATCTTCACTTGTACAGCTTTGGCTGTCTTTCCAGGTATCTGCCTATTACTTTGTAGAGTGTATATAGTATATAGACTTTGCAATGTTAGTATCTTATATTGCACCTAGGACACTAGTTTTAAATATATGTTAAGGAATTTTTAGCCCATACTTCAAAAAAGACGTATTAAGAAAAACAGGCTATTTTGAAGAATATAAATGATAAAAGAAGTACTTCCTTTCACATAAAGCTAAAAGGAACTTTCTTTCACTGTCAATCTGTAACCCAGTCTCTTTAGGGATAAAAGAGCACTGTCCCGTTTGAGCAATGATCTTAAAGCCTTCCAACGACCCCTCCCAGCCCAGTAAGTTTATTTTCAATTCAATACTGAAAGATAGACAGGAAGAGCAGGTGGGAAAACTCAAAAGCGTGGAGAAATACAATGATTTCCTTTGGGATAAAAATGATGCCAGGATGGTGGTTTTCCATTTACCATCCTTATATTCAATATTGCAGAACTCTTTAGTTGATTTTTATAAATTCCAGACTTGCCCAGTTAACATTAAAACTTCCCCAAATTGTCAAAAATAAAATTCTTTCTCTCATTAGCTCCTTATGAAAAAATATAAAAAGCTGAACAAAAGAAACAATTACACAGTTAATATACAAAAATAAAACAATTACACAGTTAATATACAAAATGTACTCTTAAGTGTTAAAAATGGCATAAATCTAAGAATGAGTCTTTCAGACTGGTAACAATGGTCTCATTCCTAAGCAGGATTTCAAATTGATAAAGTCTCTTACAGGCAATAGGCTCCCATCTGCCTGTGTTCATGGGAATATTGCTCTCTGAACACGTGTACACTCAGGTTTGTTAAATATATCTTCTTCTGTTTCTGGAGTTAGTTGGATATTATCTTTAACTGGAGACAGGGGATCGGGCTTCTTACAAGAAGGAAGCTTTTCAGAATCTCTGCAAAATAGAATAGAGTAAGGTAAATTTAGTGTTTTTAGGGTAGGGATTACTAAAGAATCATCTATCTCAATAAAATAGAGGTAGATAAAGAAGACAAGACCCTTCATTGGATAATTTGCCCTAATTCATTACCTGCACACTCAGGTTCTCCTCTGAGTATGATGTCCAATAAAATCTGAGTTTTCCTCAGAGTGCCCCTTCCCACTTTCTAAATTACATTTCACAGTAGGTGCTAGGTCACTACCAGATATATTATACTAGCTGAGGCAGAATGATTCCAGTAAAGAAACGTTATTTCTTTCCTCCTTAGCGCCCTTCTCAGGTCTGGCTACGAGCCAACATAAGTGAGGTGTGAACAAACGTTTTAGCCCTTCCTTTTACTCAAGTTTTTTTTTTTTTTTTTTTGCTGGAAAAGGTACTGGTATTCTCCACCTCTACATATTTATAGTTAAAATAAAAAGCTAGTCTCACTTAAGAACATTCTTGATGAAGTAGTAAAAACCATTAATTTCATTAAATCTCAACCATCTCAACTTCTTAATATTCTGTGACAAAAAAAGGGAAACACACGGAATGCACTTTTGTTGAATACTGACTTTTGTTGCATACTGAAATATGATGAATTATCTCAAGTAAAAGCATGCGTAACACTATGGTTATTCAAATTTGGGTATTTGGTAAAGGGCTTCTCTAAAATGAACAGAGAGACTGTTACTTCAAACAAAGCAACTAACAGTATTCATTGCCAAGGATAAAATTCAAGCTTTCAAGTGAAAATTCGAATTTTGGAAAACTTGTATCTGCCACTTGACAGCTTCCCAAGCTCAGACTTTGATGATAAGATTGTGCTTTTTAAATACTGTATAATGAAATGTGTCACTATTTGAAAGATAGGTCTGTTTTCCAAATGACCAATGTGTGATGTTATAAAATCATACATAAGTAAAGTAAAAAGATGCACTATGGACCAATGGACTGTGTAGCAGAGAATGAAGAGTCAATTAGTAGGGCTTCATATTCTACACTGCAACTATCCTTAAAAACCAACTGCTTGTTGACCTTTAATGTACTATTAAAGAAGAAAATTTACACTTACATAAAAAGGCTATTGAAAGATACATTTTCAAACTACAAATATGTGTGGGGCCAGATTTTCTTCATATACTTCAATCAAAACAACATAACAGATCAAATACAGAAACAGATATAAGAGATACAAGAATCCAGCTCAGTTCTGTTACACCAGACAGTAAAGATTTGCAAAAATATAAAACAATGTCACTTCTCAATTTTTTTTTGGTTTTGGAAAACATAACTATTTTTTGTAAAAATATACTATTGATTTTAATATTTAATGGGCTTGTTACTGTTTAAAAATAAATATTTTCAAAGTGTCCATTTTAAAGATGTTTAAATGTTGACAGATATCACACACACATAAAACAAAGTATTTGGGAGCCCTCAAAAATTTTTAAGAGTGTAAAGAGTTCCTGAAGGCAAAAAGTTTGAGAATTGCTGCTATATGGTTTAATCCCAGACTTTATATGATGTAAAAAAAAAAAAAAAAAATAATAATAATAATAATTGCCCAGCACTTAGATATACAGTGTTTCCACTCACATGGCATTTCCATTAGATAAGGTTTAATCCTGTCACACTCATGTAATTTTTGTTTTGACTTTTATTCTGAGCACATGTGCTTTATGGAGAAGAAAATAGATTAATTATAAATTAATGTTACTCTGTAGGTAATTTTGTAATCTAATAGGAGGAAATACTGCAGTTCAGAAAACGTAGATCTAGAGGGTCAACATTGAAAACAACGCTTGCCACATAGATTAGAAAGCTGGCAAATTCATCATGTAAACTCAATGACTCTCCCCATTGTTGATGTGATAATTTAGGGAAACAAATTGCTTTAAATTCAGAAGTATGATGGAGCATTATCTTCCCACCTCCCATGTCTAAAACAACTTTATTCTCATTACAGTCCTGAGAGACAAGAAGGAAGCTGAGACACTTAAGGCCAAGAAAAGTATTTGTTTAACAGCGAGAGCCGCCACCCAGAGCCAGGCTGAGAATCAAGGATTTTTAGTTTGCCACATTTTCACCAAAAGAAGGGATAGAAACTGAAGTTTCACTATACTTACAAAGAGTCAGCTAAAAGAAAGAGAGGAATATTACAGTCTTCTTAGGTAAGAGAAAGAGAAATTGATACATACATAAATAGAGTTGGGAGAAGGACTGAAATTACAGAAAAAAACTAAATGTATTCTATTTTAGAATAAGTAACACGGCAACTCACTTTTTAAATCCAAAATTTTTCCAGAGCTCATTGATCTTTATCTGTAATCCTGGCTTGTTCTCAGCATTGGGATGTTTTCTCTTCTGAATGCTTGCTGGCTTCTTACTGAGCCCGCTGACTCTGGCGCGTACTAGAGGCTTGATCTTGGTGGTAGAAAGATTGTCCATGGAACTAGATTTATACAGCCCAGGAACCTAAAGATTAAACGCCCACTTTAATGCTATTCTGTTAAAGCAATTAACTTTAGTAATTTCAAACTATTCTTTATATGCTGGAACAGAAAAATAACCTATAAGCAATGTGTAAAAATGTGCTACTTACAAACATCTATTACAAAATTATCACAATAATTTTAACAGGTAATATATGCACCTTGAACTAAATTTATGAGTTATAAAAGAATAAAGAGAAAAGTCTTTCTTACTCCCTCACTGCCTCTAGGCAATCCCTATCTGAATCCATTTACAGTCGGAACTCCCTTATCCGCTGGGGACATGTTCCAAGACACCCAGTGTATGCCTGAAACTGCAGTTAGTACCAAACCAGATACATACTGTGGTTTTTCCTATACATACATACTTATGATAAAGTTTCATGCCTTTTCCATCCTAACTAAGCACTGAACATGCCCCTGGCTGTAACTTAACAGTAATAAATGACTATGTCACTGGTTTACGTATTTACTATACTTCTATTGGTATTTTAGAATGTACTCTTTCTACTTAGAAAAAAAATTTGCTGTAAAACAGCGAGCAGTGTTATGTGGGCGGCAGTTTCACACATGCCATGTTTACAGCCCCTGTATTGCATCGCTTTCTCCTGTGCTTGATTTAATCTCGTGTTCTGTGCGGTAACATGCTGTGCAGGTTGGTGACCTGGGAGCAACAGGCCACCCCAGATAGCCTGGCTGTGCACTCTGTGACGCTCGCACGACAAAATCATCTTATGATGCATTTCTCAGAACGGATCCCCCTGGTGAAGTGGCACATGACTATAGTTATTACAAATAATGCTAAGGAAGTCCACAGAAAAAGATCTTTATACCACGAGAGAAAATGGCAGGTTTCACAACTTAAAACACCTACAATCAAGCACAAACATGGTCCTAGAAGATTTGAAAGGAGAAATTTTTGTGTAAAAAAAATATGGGCATTTGAATTTTTAAATTTTGCTTATACTTATTTTCTGGTAATAATCATGCACTGCTTCTGAAATTAAAAAAATAATGTTTTACCTTGTGCCTGAGAGGTGTGTCTTTTTTCGAGAACTGAGATAAACGTAGCTTAGATTCCTGATCACCTTGATTATCAAGTGACTTAAAATTGCAGTCAGATTCCTAGATCCCCCAGATCAAAAAATAAAAGAAAGTTAGATTTTTACTATGGAATTTTTTTTTATTTTACAACTAACCAATATCCAACAAAACGTACAAGTAAAATGAGAAAATCGTCATAAATAAAATGTAATGTCTCAGAAAAAGTATAAAAAGCTTGGGGTAGAATAAAAGAAAATGAATCTAATGTGAAAAGACTGAGGTTTGCCAGTTTCACTTCAAATTAAACTGAAGAAACTAGCAAGATGGTTTAGCTGGAGAATAAATTCTGCAACATAAAGTATACATTTAAAATTGAAGGCTTTTCTGAATCATTTCAGGAGCCTGCCAAAATGCTAACTCAGATAAGGGAAGTCTCCTGCTGTCTTACTGTAAGTCTCATTGCAAGCTTGGCTAATAGTTTTCATAAATCACTAGCTACAAAAAGTTGAACCAGTATAGTTCTACATCTCTTACTTGTGTAACATGTTCAGTATCGAAGAAAAAGAAGGCATCTACTTTTAAGAAGTAGAGTAGTATTATATCGAATGCAGTTACCCTTAGCAATGAATGGCTTTAAGACCTGTCCTCTACCCCCATTCCATCAAAAACAGAACTATCTGGATTCTCACTAACGTTAAATTTAAAAAGACAATAAATGGAAATTTAGAAGATTTTACATTTCTGCATTTTTTAAGGTTTTTAAAAAATATATATTTATCTTGTGATTCTACACAGTATTATATACATAAAAAAAAAAAAAAGAAAAAAACCAAAGTGAAAAATACTCCATTAACTTGGACTGTAACTTATAGAAACTCGAATATTCTTCACTCACAGCTAACAGTAGTCGTGGTGATCCTGGGCTAAACCATCTCTGAAAGATTACATAGTGAGATCCTAAGATTAATTCACCTCATATAGGGTCAATGAACTCAAAACACACAGAATGTATGGTTTTGGTGCATTTCATAGTGACCCACCAAAGAGAAACATTTTCTTCAAAACATACAGTAAAAATTGATGTTCAAATGAAGCCCCAATGGCACTGTGGCTTTCTGAAATATTTTCTGAAAGACAGATTATATAGTTTTTATGTTAACTGTCAATGTTCCAGTTCTTTGAGAATTAACAATTGATTTATCCTAATAGCGATTTACTACATCTGGAGGCAAGAGATGACTTAATGAATAATTTCTAGTTTAGCTTGTTATTTTGGTGAGGGGAGAGGATTCGTGTTTCTCTGACTCATCAGTCCAAAAAAATGGTTAGCCCAGAAGACAGAAGTGTGGAGAGTTCTGTCAGCATCACTGGTCCACAGCATGTGAGCTGGTAAGGCTTCTTAGTAAAACATGGCTAACTGCTTACAGAGCTAAACAGGAAGACGTCTGCTGGCAAAAGGAAAAAGAACACCCCAGAGGAGCTCAGCAGACTTAGAAGTATCCTGACAAATAGATGGCAATGTTTTTATGAAAGCTGTTCAAGAGACGGCAACTGAGGCGGCACCCGAATGGTGCCAAGAGAAAATGCAGAATGAAGTGAAAAATCAAAAAGATGACATTAATGTGGAGATGCCCATGAAAAGAAACAGAGCCCTGTGGACCAGTGTGGATGGACCAAAGGCGCAGGGAGTGAAGGGAAAGAAAAGTGAAAGCCGTAAGTAAGGCAGCTGAGGATTGGGTCTGGCACACCCTACAACTTGAAAATACCACATGGAACAGATTTGGGATTTGAATATATTGATTTCTGCTTTCTCCAAATGAAAACAATTTATTTCCACATTTTAAGTTGGCTCTTTTCTTCAATTTGAGTACAATGCAACTCAAGTTTCCTTTAGGAACTTGAATAAAGTATTTTCCTTTTGATAAATATACTGACTTATGAGATTGCTGTCCAATATTCAGGATTATCGAACATCAAAATTCTGTCAAATATTACCAAGTTGTTCTTACAACTTGGTCAAATATTACTGAGTTGTTCTTACAACTTGGTAATTATAGTTGGTAGATACAAAATGAAGTATGTTATATTGATAAATACGAGATAACTCAGATTTTAAAATATAATGTCATTGGGTCTTCTGAACAAGTTATTTGGGGTTTTCATTTAAGTCAGAATAAGATATTTTATAAATAAAAAATATTTAGAATGCTTTCATTAATTTAAAACAAAATAACATAAAATCACTTGTACTACTACTTCGTTTTGTTACAAGAGGGAAGTTTAGCAAGACAAGAAGAGTAAATGAAAATATCTTTCTGAAGTACTAAAATTTAAGATGAGACCATCATATTAATAAGGCTATTTTCTTATAAGGTTTCAAATGTTATCTGAATTCAAGAGTATTAAGGATTTAAATATTAAATTCATAACAACTTTTCATTTCATAGCTAATCATTCTGCTTAGGTCTTAACTGTGCCACAACTTGAGACACCTATCAATAGAACATTATCAATGGAACACATAATGATTCAGGATATACAGTTAGATTAAATGTACAAGACTTTAAAATATAAAAGATACAGATAAGTCCTTCCGGTGAATAAAATGTGAACTTTCTACACAGTAAAGTGTAGAATGAAAAATTAATCAGCCAATTATTTCCATAACGGAGGCAAACTTTTCTCAATTGTATGATAAACACCCTATCTTCTTTGGCAGGTGAATTTGAAAACAAAGGCTTCATAATATGACTTACCTCTGAATCAGAATCCTTACTAGAGCGCTGAGAGAGTTCGGGTACACTTAAGTTGTGTGGCGATAATTCCACACTCTCCTGAGACTGTGAAGACCAAGCCACTTCATGTGATGGATGAGTCTGATCACCTGACTCATCACTTTTTACCGGAGATCCATCAGTTATCTCCTTATTCTCAGGCACGGAGGTGAGGGAATCACCCTCCCTGTGGAACTGCTGCAGTGCTGTGCCTGGAGAGGGGCTCGGAGTTCTTGAAAAATCTCCAAGACTTCCAGACCAACTAAAACAACTTCTCAGTGTCCCCAGAGTGGGTGGTGAAATGGTCCTTGTGAATTTGCTGGTCTTAAAAGACTGAGCCTCTTCATCAGCAGTCACAGTTACATCATCTAGAATATGATCACTTGAATTATGTGCTACATTCATATCAACCAGCTTCTTGTCACCTAGACACTCTGATTCACTTAGACTGGTGTCTTTATCGGGGACAGCCGTTTCATCTAGAGGCTGGCTGCTTGCTTTCTTTGATACACAGTCCACAGAATCCAGAGAATTGCAAAAAAACCTAACAGGAAAAACAACAGAAAGAATGCATAAATGCTTTAGAGTTTGCTTACAAGGTGATATAAGATTCAGAAGATAGCTGGGCCAATTTCTTAAAAACAAAAAAAGTCTCATAAATACATAATTTCACAAATAAAGGCAAAATTGATTTTGAAAGTTCAATTTTGATGATGCCAACACCCACACATTTCGAAATTTATTTATACGATTAATTTTTTGGGTTTTCTAAAAGCAGTCGTCTACATATCCACATATTTGGAACTTGGGTATTTTATCCATTCCTAGTCTTTCCCCTAAGTTTTTGAATTCCAAGACTCTAAGCTCCTTGAGGACAGCTACTGTCCATGCCTTTGTATCTTCCATAGCACCTGAAACAGTGGCTAACACATGGCTGACAGCCAAATACTTGAATAAATATGGAAATATGCAACAGAAAGGACAATTTACAATTATGGTTTCATATTTTGTAGAAAGCAAAATGAAAAAAAATTAGTCATTTAACCCTCATCTTAGCTTAATTCCTAGTAGCAAACCATCTAGGAACTCGTAGCAGTTTTTTTTTTAATATACCCTATAAACTTCTATACTATTTTAAATGTTAAGGTTAAAAGTTTCAAATCTATCATTAAATTCTACATTATTAAAGAGTTATTACTCATGTAGCAGCTTTAATACAAAGGAAAGAAAGATCAGTATCATTATTGGAGAGGATGTATTCAAGAGTTTTGAGGTTTAAAAATAAAATCTTAGAGTACATGATCAGATAAATACGAAACTTAAAGAGAATTTACCTCCTCTATAAGCATTATTGAGTTCAAGCCCAAGATATAAGCAGAATATTTACCAAATGCTGGAGAGTAAAAATCCTCTCTATTCTTTCATCAAATCCTTAAGCTGAGGTATGTGGGTACAGGTCAGAAAGAAGCAGTATATGGAAGGAAACGTCTCACTAGGTTTTTCATTGATCAGCTCCTAGATCTGATCACGTAATTCATTTTTAAGTAAACAATAACCTTTATGGTATCCAAATATTCTTTCATGTATTATTTCATGGGGAAGAGAATTGACAGTGCCCAAGTTTACAAAACTAATAAGCTAGAAAACAGGATGAAAACCCAGAACCTCTCCCAGGTCATGGCTGCTTCTTCCCAATTAGCCTATGGTATTAATTCACTGATATTAGCCTATGGTATTAATTCACTGATATTTATATTTCTAAGTCTCAAAAGATAAAATGTCATGTTTCTAAAGTATCTATATGATAATGTAAAAGAAGATTAAAACAGACTTCCAAAAAAGTAGGCGGATTGGAGACAATCTTTTGCATATTTAATTCCTCCTGTTGCATTACATTAAGAAGAACGGAGTGGTAGTGAATACTTGCAAATACATTAATGCTGGGCACTGCGCCGGGCATTAGACACACGTAGCTTCCACCAGTCTTAGGAACAGCCCTACGTATACGATCACCCACAGTTTATACACAAAGAAATAGGGTCAGGGAAGTTAAATGGGATGTGAAAGATCACACAACTAATTACGTATAGGTGACAGTGAGACTCCCAGTCCAGGGTTACCAAATCGTGTGCTCCTTTCACTCCACCATGTCAACTATGTTTAGAAATCTTTCCGCTCATCAGTGCTAACTACACAGCCACAGCCCTGGGACTTTCTTAACCTCTCTGAGCCTCAATTTCTTACTCCGAAGAACATAACACCAACCCTGAATATCTCACACTGTTGTGAGGAATAAGAGAACATATAAAATAAGCTTGAAAATCAGCTAAGAAGGTTAATTTAATAATATCTCGTTATTATTAGATGTTGCTATATAACCCAGATCAGAAAATTACACATCAAAGACTTACTCCCAATTATATTTCACAGAAAGCTGATGGAGGAAAAACTACTTCTCCAAGCATTTAATGTACCCTCTGAACAATTTATTAGTGACACATCTAACTAAACTACATAAAGCAGCTATGTACAGCTTCAAATGGAGATTTCATGAAGCTTCTACAAGGACTAAACAGAAGAGCCCTGCAGAGACACATAAGCACGACTCTCATTAGCTGTCTCCAGGGAAGAGTTAAACACTAAGAGGCAGGAAAGGGAAATTCTAGTTTCACCCAAGTGGAAAAATGAAACACAAGTTCCAGAAATTTCTCCAAGTGAAAAGTCAATTCTCTAGAACTTATTAATCAGCATAAATCATCTAGAACCCTCTTTTTCATCTTCCACGCCTACTTTTTCATCATTCTACTGCTAACAAGCACCTTTAATGAGGGTAACTAGCAAAGGAAGAACCAAAATGATCATGTAATTGTATTCGGAATGTTTCCTTGAGAAGAGTTGATGGGAGAAGGGCTTGAAACATCACCTACAGCGAGACTTAGGGGTTACCAGAAGTTCATTCTTTCATTGTCAACAACCACCATCATGGTTAGACAAAACTGGCTGCAGCCTGGTTCGTTCAACTTGGAAAATAAAACATATTCAAAGTCTTCTAGAAGAATGCAGGAGCCGATAAATTTTCTTAGAGTTAGTATATCATGCCAAAATAACATCTGACACTTAAATTTCCTGTTTCTGGTTTGGTACCACCATCCAGGCAATAAAATAAGTTTTCCATTGATGTTTATCATGTATCAGGAACTGTTTCAGGCACTTCCGTTATGGTAATAATTTAATCCCCTCAAAGACCCTGAGGTTGTTTTAGTTGTTAGCCCCATTTTTTAACAAGAGGAACCAAAGCACCCAGAAGTTAACTTGTCCAAATCAAACATCCTATGACTAAAGAGGACAGGATTCAAATTCAGGTAGTCTAACCCCAGGGCCCCAATTCCTCACCTGAAGTTATACCAACTCTTCAAATTCCTATCATCGCTGCAGCCTACCCAATTTTCCCACCCTGCTCTGGCCCTCTAGAATCCATTTTTGTGTGCTCAGAGTGGTCTGTCTAAAGCAGGAATTGGGTCACACCCTTCCGTGACTAAAACCCTCTAAAGGCTAAAAGCTCCCATCACCTCTAAAGGCTAAAAGTTCCTGAGCTGGGTTTACAGGCCTTCCAAGAACTGGCCTGCTACCTATTTCTGCCTCTCCATCATCCTTTGCCAGCCCAGTGATAAGGCTCTGCTCCTGTGCCCTACATGCTGCTCACCGCCGTGCCTCTGCCCACTGGGAAGGTGTCTGACTCATTCTTGGTCTGCTTCACCCCATCAGTCATTTAAACTGAGGTAACGGCACCCAACACTTGTCCCTTCCCTCTTACCCTTCCCAACCCGACTCAGCATTAGGTGCTCCTTTAATGCCCTCAAAACACCTTACACATGCTTTTTTCATTGCACTTACCACACTGTATGAAAAGATTTTGTTTATGGACCTATTTTTCCAACTACACTATCAGTTTCTCAACAATAAAAACTATGTCTCTCATTTTGGTAACCCAACACCTAGCACTTTATCAAGTTCTCATCTTAGTCATCTGTATTTAAATACATTTCTAGCAATACTTTGCAAAATTATATTTAGCTTTCAAAGAAACAAAAAAGTACAAAGAAGTAGGGACTCCCCAAAAGAACAGAATTTCCCTAATGCAAAAGGTAATAAGGTCTACAATTCTTATTTTGGTTCTGTAGAAAGATATTACAAAAGTAATAGAAATTCAAGGGAAATGCTCATTATTTAGGTCTGAACTAAGGCAATACATGATAAAAACTGTAATTGGATTAGCAAGGTTCTACCCCCACTAGATTAAATGATTAAGACAATTAAAATAAATATCAATAGAGTACATAATACAATAGACAAACAACACTCTGTAGATATGTAACTATACCTGCTTCTGGTCCCTGGAACCACAACTGCACCACTTTCTTTATTTTTCCTCTGTAAAAACGTTGCAAATTTGTTTCTTGTCGTAGGTGGTGTGTTTAAGCTGTTTTTAACAGTAGTTCCCTCTACCAGGCCAGGAGTAAATATTTCGGAAGAGTTCAATGATTTACTACCTTCACAGCTATTTTTCTTGGTCTTCTTTGTCAATGAAAGAGAATATTGACTCAACAGATCATCTTCTGACAGCTCTTCTAAATAAAAACAAAACAACCGCTAAATCTTTATTTCATATATAGTTAGAGATTTGGCCTTAACTCACAGTCCATGTCCCATTGTCCTAAGAATGAAGTCTTTTTTTTTTTTTAACTATGACTCAGAAAAGGAAATCCAAGGATAACTTAAACAAACAAACAAACAAACAAACAAACATAAACAAACAAAAAAACCCACAATTCTCTTAGCTGTACTTTACAATTTCACAAATTAGCTAAGACTTAATGTCAATTATTTGTACGATTTTATGTGAAATTACCCAAACCGAAATTCCAGGACACAATAAATTCTGCAAGGCTATATACTCATTATACAAAAGGTTTAATTTTGACTGTTAAAAAAAAAAAAAAAAAAAAAAAAAAGGCATTTTGACATGTAAATGTATCATTAATTTAATGTTTGATTTAAAAAACGTTCCGGTAAAACCAGAAGCTACCTATACACACAATTTATGTGACAGGGTTTTTGAGGTATATGTGATTGTCATGTAGTCAGAAGTAGTTTGTGCTGTAGCTCTGATCCTTATCTCCTAGCTATGGAGCCCTGCTAGACTGCTGGGTGGCAAATGTATTCTATGGTATTAGAACAAATCATAAGACTAAATAATGAAAAAGGCTGAGATAGGCAAGGACAGAGATAGCACTAAGGAGTTTTAAATTAGTTCAACTAATTCTCAGTCTGAACAGCTTCCACTCATGTAGGAATAAACGCTCATTACTCTAAGAAGCCAATGAAATGGTTGGGGGCATCAAAATACTAGAGACAAGAAGACGACACCTCAAATTTTAAAATGTATATATTTTTAAAAAGCTATCGATCAGTAAACTTAATTTTGGCTCCTGGAAAAAGCCTAAATCTTTTTATTATGCAGGGAATTGTGAGCCCTTACAGAAGAGGAAAAAAACAAATATTGCAGGAACCCCAACAAGGCTTCTCCAAGAAGCCCTGCCAGACTAACCTCATTTTCTTTTTGTGAGAAGCTCTAGCCCAGCTAGGCAGGGGAATTCTATCGATTTATCACACTTTGAACTGAGCAAGACACTTCAGTGTCTCTCATATTATCTGAGTGGGCAATATATAACAAAATGTATCGTATATTAGTTACGTGGGTTTACAGCAAGCTGAACAGCCCTGAAAGACTATTGGCAATTAGTCTGAAAGGAGGTCTGCCTCTATCTAGTGCTTTAAATTTCTGCACTCACTGATTCGGTTAAATGTTAAATTAAGCAAACACATTTTAATCAAATGTGTTTGACTTTAAGACACATGGAAACATACTTCTCAAATTTCCAGCTAACACAGACAACACCCATATATTAAAAGATAAAGATTCAAAAAAGAAAAATAAAATTAGTGGGCAGAACAATGGATTAAAATGAATTCAGATTACTTCAACAGGAATAATTTAGCCCACGTTTAAGTTTAAAGTATTAACTGTACCATTACAATAACTGGTATTTTGATCATGAACTCAGTAGCAAAATGATAAGAATGCCAATAAAAGCTACCACGATAAAAGCACAGTCTTTGGATGACACACTGAAATGGTGCCACCATTCTAAAAATTTACTGTGCTCTATGGTAAGCAGATCACATCTCAACACTCACTCACTGTAATAGTTATACAATTATTAAAAACCTTTGTAGCCAAAGCAGAACCTGGAATAGACAAGGAACTTTTAGCTTAGAAAAGAAATTTAGGAAGGTCACAATGGCTGTCTCTAAATATATGAAGGGCTCTCACATAAAAGAGGGGTTCAATATACTGTTTTCTTGTTTTTGTGTTTGTGTGTATACCCAGGGGACAACATTCATTGATAAGTTGTAGTTTACATAAGCTGACTTAGTCTGACATAGAGAACTTTAATATAATAATGAGCACTCTACTTAAAAAGAATAGTCTATCTTGATGGTAGCAGAAGGGAAGGAAGGAACTAAACATATGGCATACTGCTATGGACCAGGGGCTTTTATGTCATCTTATACAAAAATTTGTGAAAGAAGCAATGTTGTTCCCATCTCAGAAGAGGAAACAAAGGCTCAGAGATAGCATGATGAGAATTATTTAGGTTCATAAGGAATCAGGGCATTTTGGCCAAACATGTATAACCTATACCTAAATATAAAAAAATAAAAGCATGAACTAAAAAGTTTGCAAAGGGTTTTGTTTTGTTTTTGTTTTAGTCTTTTGTTCATTCATGTAGATGTTTGAGGGAAAGTAGAGAAAAGGAATAGATTATAATTATTCTTTCTATTTCTAAACATGTTCTATGGTGAAAACAAAACAAAACTTTTCCCAATACCTAGTATTTCATTATCAGCACTTCTGTTCAACATTATACTGGAGGTTCCAGCAGGCAAGAAAAAGAAATAAAAGGCATCCAGGCTGAAAAAGGAGAAGCAAGAAGGTCTTAACTTGCAGGTGATATAATTGTTTATAGAAAAAATCCTATGGGGTCTACAAAAGATACTAAAACTAATACATGAATTTAGCAAGGTTGCAGAATACAAGATTAATATACAAAAATCAATGATGTTTCTATATACTAGTAATGACCAGCTAGAAATCAAAGTAAAACTATCATTTACAATAGCATCAAAACTCTGACATTTAGGGATAAATTTGACAATAGCTGTGCAAGCCTGGTGCAGTGAAAACTACAAAGCACTGCTGAAGACTTAAGTAAGTAGATGAGAAAACTCAATATTGTTCAGATCTCAATTCTCCCCATAATACCCGACACATTCAACTAAGTCCCGATCAAAATCACAGCAGGCTTTTTTTCTTTTTTTTTAAAGAAATTGACAGTTGATTCTGAGATTTATATAGAAATGTAAAGAACACAGAATAGGCAAAACAACTTTTCAAAAGAACTTAGGGGACTTACACTACTCAATTTCAAGATTGACTATAAAGCTACAGTAATCAAGATAGTGTGTCTGGCATAAAGAAAAGAGACCAATGATACAGAATAACACTTCAGAAACAGACCCACACATACAGGGTCAAATGATTGTCAACAAGCGTGCCAAGGCAATTCAATAGGGAAAGGATTATCTTTGAAACAATCGGTGCTGGGGCAACTTAATTGCCATACACAAAAAAAGGCAACCTTGATCCTTACCTCATACCATATAAAAAGCTCAATCAAAATGGATCATAGGCCTAAATGTAAGAGTTAAAACTAAAAAACTTCTAGAAGAAAACGGGAGAAAATCTTAGAGACCTTGGGTTTGGCAAAGATTTCTTAAATGTGACTGATACTCACTAGCACTTCACAAAAACGAAATACATACCACTTCTTGGTCTTTTCACAATGGACGACTTCCTTGGAAGATTTAACCCTTTAGTACTAATTACTTGTTCAATGCCCAGAGTATGTGGATTTTCCTTTGATCTTGTAGCATTTGGAGCAATATCCAGCTTAGTTCTAGGATAATAATTCTTATACCAAATACTATTTGATGACTTTTGACATGTTTTGTCATTCCAACTATGACTTCTTGATTGGACAGGCTAAAACAGTAAAAGGAAAAAATATTACTTGAAGAAAAATAGTCAATTTATTTCACTCTGTGTCAACATAAATTATAAAAAAATAATTAAATTACCCTTAAAAAAACAGCTTTTTTGCTGAACTATCTGGCCTCTAATAACATTTTCTACTTTTCCAGTCCTATACTTTCCTTTACATGTCTTATATTCTTAGGCTTGTTTCTCTTCTAATTAGGGTCAAGTGACCTTGTTAGCTCATTTCTAAGAAATGAAAAATAACCTTCCTAAGATGAATGGTGCAAGAAATGAGAGTACAATTGAAGAAATGCGGACAGAAAATAAGTACTTTTAAAATCTGAGTCCTATTTCAATACACAATATTAATTAAATAATCATCTGGCAATAATCATTTATATACCTTTTATATATATATACCTTTTATAAAGCACCTGAAAGTTAAAACTGTAAAATTATTAAAGTAATCAACTATCCCACCTCTCGAAATGGGTTGACTTCAAATCAAAACAATCTAATTTACAAAACATTAGTTTTTATTACACCCACACTTGGTGCCATCTTTACTGGACAGCACGGAGAAACAGAGCTACTATGTACGGCCTACACTGGATCTTACATAAAACCTTCCCTGAGAAAGGGCTTTTTGACCGTTAGTATTGGCGTCTTTACCACAGTTATTCAATGAGTGTCACTGAATTTATTCAATGACATTCATTGAATGAATGTCAGTTCCATGATCTCTTTCATTCTCTCAGACTAGAAAACCTGGATAATAAGCTGGCTTGCTTTCACTGCTAAGTCCTTTTGTTTCTATTAGTTGTCTTTCTGGTTGACAGTTTCTAGTTTCTCACAGCTTCAGTCCAATCCAGGCCTTTCTACCCTTGCTCACTGATTCAGTCCTTTACTAAGCATTTATTAAGGATTATACAAATATATGGTGCTGGAAGGAGAACTGACTCTGCGTGGTGAACATACAATGTGATATATAGATGATGTGTTACAGAACTGCACACCTGAAATCTATGTAACTTTACTAACAATTGTCACCCCAAAAAACATAGTTAGATTAGCTAGGTGTTCTGTGTTCTGGAGTGCAATATATATAATCCTTGCTTATAAGGACTTAGCAATGAAAAAAGATCATAAAACACTATCTTTATGAAGATTACATTCTTTGGGGAAGAATCAGAAAATAAACCAGAGACATAAATTATGTGGTAGTTTTTAAGTGCTAAAAAGAAAAAAGAGAAATGTTATAAAGGAAAGCTGATAAGAAATGAAGTTTGTTTTTGACTGTAGATAGATTTAAGGTTACAGGAAATCATTTGTAAAGATTCAAGAGACATTTAGAATTAAGTGGCTGGTACATAGACTAGAGATTGGGTTAGAATAAATACGAACATAAAAGAGAGAATGGTGGGAAAGTGTATTTCAAGGGACATACACAATTGGGAAAAAGAAGAAAACAGGAAAGGGCTCAAACACACATAGCGGGCATGCTCATTAAATATTTGCTAAATTGTGAATGAGTGAAAAACCAGCTTGTACTCCCAATACCAAATGCCAGAGGCTGAATAGGGTAAGATGAGAAAAAAAGCATCAAATGCTTGGTATATTCAAATAAAATGTTCAAGTCTAAAGGTTTGATAATATATAACATGGTCACCTTTTAACTTAAGGAAGTTGACCAGTATTCTAAGAGATATAATTTCTCCACATAAAGTTGTTTTTTCAATCTATACTCTGTACAGTGCCTGGATATTGAAATGCTTAAACGATGTTTACTAAATGAAGATTTGCCTTTATCACAGTTCCTGAGGCACAACTAAAATGTACTCTTTTAGAAAGAAGTCATTAAAATCTTACCATAGCGGTGTCTGGATTATAGTCATCAATCTGTTCAAAAGTATTTATATCTTTATTTCCAAGGGCTATTTGAAGAGCTACAGAATCATCAACATATCTAGGTTGGTAAGATTAAGGAAAAATGCTTTTTATTAACAACCAAAGAAAGGATACTATCTTAAGATACGAAATTGTATTCTGTTGCCACAGAACATTTTCAGGTTCATGACTTCAATGGACCCCACTTGGTCCTACATTCGGCATTACTGAAACCACAGCATAGTCACTCATCCGTTTGTCACTGCAGGAGTCGGCAGTTTTCTGCAGCAAAGCCCCAAGTCATCACTTACTCCCCTCCAAGGGAGATGGAAAGTCCTGGCCACCACCTGGGTGACTCAGGGCTGTGTGTCGCCCTGTGTGTGTGTGGCCAGTGGCCGTGGGAAGGGCATCCTCAGCTGGAATGCTCATGCCCACAGGCTCCCTCTAACAAATCGAGCTTGCTTGTCACGAGTGTTTCTCTTAAGCGCCGCCTTTGGAATATGTACTTTAAGTGACTGACATGGGATGTGTTTCTGTCAAGTCAATCTAAGTAATTAGCAAGTTATAATGAATGAGCCTCAGATTTATAAACAAAAAGCTGCTCTGACTTTTCACTAGTATGGTAGTTAAAATTACAAAATACAGATTTCCCTATAAAAAAGAAAGCAAAACAATTTGCAAGCTTTTTACTGAATGTCTCACTAAAAACATCACCATAAATATGTGGGACAAGTGCAAAATTCTACCACTCTGGTTCAGAAAGGATACCGCCCAGCATAGCTTAGTGTTTCAGGATCAATGTCGTCTTCATAGGCATTCAAAGGGATGAGTTTCCTTCTGATGGGATCAAAAACTAGCTGATAAAGGAAGGTATTGTTGGCCCGAATAAATCCTTGGATGTAATCTTCTGGCACTGTTATATTCATCTTGAGATAATGTCCAATTTTCTTGATAATCTAATAATGGATGTAAAAAATATTTACAAGTTATCTCCAAATAAAGAATAGGGAATTATTATCTCTAAGACCAATTGGTTTACATTAGAGGAGGGTGAGGAGAAACAGAAAAAGCAATTGCTTGTATCTACCTTAAAACCTCTCCCAGCAAGCACAGCCATGTCAAATAACTTAAAATTTTAAGTGATACGTATTTTCTTTGGTTTTTCTATTATTAATCCAAAGAATGAAAAATTCAGTTACACATCAAGTTTACATTCCTAAGGGTAATTTTAAGATACATTCTTTATCCTCCAAGTCCCTTTCATTCAGAAACCAAAAATAAACAACACACAAAACTTGAAAATTTAAAAAAAACACAAGTCTTCTTACATCGTTATTTTTAAAATGAAGCTGACATTCTAACTCCTGTTAGAGTTATGGATGATTAAAGCTGGGAGTGGTTTTAAATAGTTTATACTAAACTCACAGATGAAGAAGGGAAGTCTCAGAGACAGGAAGTGATCCTGGAGTCACCGGCTAGTTAGGATATGTTACTCTATTCCCATCTCTGCCACTATGTCCAACCCAGAGATCTCTCCCTCACAGGGCACCCCCTCAGCCCCGAGGACTCACACACTGTACTCTTGGGAACAGAAAATGGGATCTTCGCTCTGCAAACTCTGAGGGCTTTAGAGAACTACCCAAGGGGGCAGAAAATGAGCTTCTTTAATGCATGATTTTTTTTTTTTAAGGTAAAGACATCAGAGAAATTACATGGCAGTGATGTAAGGTAACTCAGAATTTTCCAGAGGATCCATGACACATGATATTGCATTAGATTGCATGAAGAAGTAGACACTCGTATGAGAATCCAGCTGTCTCCTATTAAGCCACATGAAAGAGAGTTACATAAATGTGTAATTCCTCTCATAATTTTCATTTGTTTTAGAAGACACGGCTTTTTTCATAAAAATATGCTGCTATTTATGTTAACATGTAATTAATTTTAAGTTAATTAATAAATATTGAATTTTTGTTTTAATTTCTGGTTTGGTAAATGTCTATAGCTGTAACTCATATAAACAAAATTACTGCCCCAAAGAGCCTTTAAGAGTGAAATGGGATCCTGAGACCAAAAAGTCTGAGAACCACTACTATTGAGTAACAGGACAGAAATCAAAAGGCGGTACATTTTAACATTAACCTTACCCTAGAATATCTTAAATATCCCTTAGGTCTCTTTATATTACCCTTCATTTAAAAAATCACTACTATCCTTGTGTCAATTGCTGAAAACATGGTTTATCAAAAGCCAAGTTCTAGGGCCGGCCCGGTGGCTCAGGCTGTTGGAGCTCCATGCTCCTAACTCTGAAAGGTTCCCTATTCGATTCCCACATGGGCCAGTGGGCTCTCAACCACAACGTTGCCAGTTCGGATTCCTCGAGTCCCGCATGGGATGGTGGGCAGCGCCCCCTGCAACTAAGATTGAACACGGCACCTTGAGTTGAGCTGCCGCTGAGCTCCCGGATAGCTCAGTTGGTTGGAGTGCATTCTCTCACCCACAAGGCTGCCGGTTCGATTCCCACAAGGGATGGTGGGCTGCGCCCCCTGCAACTCTAAATGGCAACTGGACCTGGAGCTGAGCTGCGCCCTCCACAACTAAGACTGAAAGTACAACAACTTGACTTGGAAAAAAGCCCTGGAAGTACACACTGTTCCCCTTCCCCAATAAAATCTTAAAAACAAAACAAAACAAAAGTTGAAAACAAAAACAAAAAATCCAACAAAACAAAAAAGAAAAGCTCTAGTGTTTTAGTCATTTTCTCCTCTCAGTGACATTTTATTGGTTATTGACATAATGGAATGCTTAAAATCCATATTGTGAGTGTTTCATCTATTATTTAAGACATGTTTCAGAAATTGAATATGACACTTGGTAAATTCCTCTCACCTTTACAATATCTGGATTATTGGCTAGTCGTAGCACTTTGCAGGCCTTTGCTAATCCAATCCCACGCAGTGATGGGAGGTAGTCACAGCCTGAAAGAATACACATGTAACGGAACTTCTCTTCTGTGAACACATCCCCAAGCTGTTTGCACATTCCCAGCCGAGCCTGATCAATTTCGAGTCCATTTCCAAACTGGTCCATTTTTAAAATCACCTTCAGAAGGAAGGGAAATTGTTAACACCAACGAGGGCCACTTTTATTTTTCATTATCTAATTCATTGCAATATTTCTAAGGAATCTTTTGTTCTTCATAACAACGAAAGAGGTGAGATAGGTAGGTCGGTTAACTACTGTCAAATTTGCAAATAAATTAAACGAAGCATTGGCTATGACTCTGACATAAGGAATACCCTTTCTGTACCTCTTTACTTTCCACTTATATAACAGGGTTGTCATGGTGATCAAATAGCAATTCATACAAAAAGCATTTACCCCTTACCTTCCACTGTTACATTTTTAAAAGTAACCCCTTTTCTTATTCTTAAAGTAATATGTGTTTTTTGTAAAACCTTTGGAAAATATAGACATTCAGGAAGAATAAAATGGAAGGTTCCCAAAATCTCTCCTCTATCACTATTACCCAGCATTAACCTTTTTACATAGATCCTTCATCTATAAAATATACAGATGATATAAATAACAGAGATATTAACAAAAATGAGATCATCCTATACTTTTGTATCTTAATTCTACCCCTTAATATATCATAAAATTTTCCATTAAACAGTTTTATACAGAATTATAAAGAACTACAGAGCATCCCATAATTCGGTACATTAATTTACCTAACCTAATTGAAAAATACAAAGCATGTAAGTTATCATTAAAATATAAGACCAGCAAATCTACATTCCAAAGAATTTGGACAAAACAACAACAAAACACTCTAACCTTAAGGGCTTACTCTGTAAAAGCACCCAGATTATGCAAATGTAAAGCAGCAAAACACTCCGTTTCATTTTAAATAGAATAATTATTAACACTGAAAGTAGACATTAATTGCAGGGACTAAATATTCCTGTAGAGGAAAAAGTTTGGTTCCTCGATTTACACTGTGTAAGCACCTTTTTACAGCCAAAAGCAAGGAGATCGGAGTCCTCTGTAATTATGGCTTGTACGATCCCAGCTTTATTAAGATAGGCCAGCTGTGCATCCGCTTCATAGGGCGCCACGAGACAATCTACTCCCTGAGACCGGGCAGCCTGTGAGAGAGATCAGTCAATCGGCAGAACTGCATCTGGAAAGAACTAAACAGCTTCCTGTTTCAAACCCATTCTATTACCAGCCTCAGCATGCACATGCTAATGTTATTTTCAGAAATCACTTCTTTTGAAGTATGTTTTTCTACTTTTAGTCTTAGCATATATTGAATTAATCAATGTAGACACTAAGAATTAAAAAAAAAATCAATTTATAAATTTGGAGAAAAGAAATACTGCTCTACATTCAGATGAGGGGAAAGAAACTACAAGCTATAAAACTTAATTATTTCAGGTTATAGAGAACTTCCACCTCAAGAATGGTTATGTTCCAAAAGTATATAAGACATTTGTTTGGAGCTTTGAATATATTTTCCCCATAAAAATAACAGGTTCTCTTGTTAGACTACAAAAGTCTCTCTGACACTGTGTTGATAAAAATACAGAATCTAATCACTATATTTATTTTTCCATTTTTTTATTAAGTGGTTTGAACACAGTCCTGAAAAGGGGACGTGAGGGCTAGGATTGTGGGCACGTGGACACAAATATTCACGGTGATTAAAAAAAAAAAGCTTCTCGGCAGAGCAGATTAAGTAGCCTAGGAGTCTGTAGAGCTCCTGAGTCAGCGAGGCTGGTTCAACAGATCTCTGCCGGCAGGTCATTCAGGAGTGAAGGTGACATTGAGTGGGGTGGGACTGAACCTCCAGGAATGTATCCCTTCCATCTCCAAGGGACAATATGCTGACAGAGATTATCTAAGTGCCTTATCTAAAAAGGCAGAGCTTTGCTTATTCCTTAGGATTTCTCCCTTGGAAATTGCTGAACTCCTCTATCTAATCAGACTCTTCCCTTCTTCCTCTGACATCTGCCCTCTTCTGGAGGTGAGGCCTATGGTAATTTTCCTCCCTTCATTTCCTTGCTCTCTAACAAACAACTTATAATCAGCTTAAATTAACTTAGCCATTTGTTACTTTGGCTATATTTCTTATTTAGCTTACCTTAATTACTTTGTGGGCCATAGCATGTGTGATATTGATAGAACGGGTAAAACATTCTCTGGCTTCTGAGACTTTCCCTTCACGAAGAAGCTGCTTTCCCTTCAGAAGATTGGCTTGCCGTCTTCTGCAAGGGCAAAAAATTAAAAGGCTGAGCCAAGAAACCATAATAAAATTATAATTCAAGAAATTTTCCTATAATAAAAAAAGTTGGACTCATTTGAAAGTGCATTACAGGTCCTTGAGAATATTAACCCAGATCCATTGAGCTTCTAGGCAAAAAGAACAAATGATTTATAATACACACTCACACAAGCTTATCATCAGGCTTTTCCACAGTAATACTTTATGTTAAAAGAAAATGAATTTATTAAGACACTTGAGCAAATGTGAGTGAGGGCTTTTACACCATCAAAGCTAATTTTTAAGTATAAAGGATACAACTTTATTAACATACAATGAACTAGAGGAATACTGTTTCTGTGAAATCTACTGCAGAACAAGCTTCAGAAAAACCGAAATATAACATGAGAGACACTGACATAAGGGCTGTTAATAGCCATGAAATATATGGGAATTTGTAGAATCAAGACTAAATAAGGGTTAAACAGGGAGAGGGCAGTAGCTATGTGCTCTGACAATGTAGTACGACTATTTTTACAATGGGTATAGAGAGCACATATGAAAGAAAGAAAAAAAGAGAAATTGTAACTTTTTCAATAATCATATTGGTAGTGGCAGCATTAATGTTTTATTCTGAATCTAGTATTGAATATAATGTGGGAGAAAATAAATGAGTACAGGTTTCGTTTTCTGCAGTTTCAGTTACCTGTAGACTGAAAATATTACATGGAGAATTTCAGAAATAACAAATTAATAAGTTTTAAATTGTGCACCATTCTGTGTAATTAAATCTCACACCATCTTGCTCCATCCTGCCCAGGATGTGAATTATCCCTTTGGCCCGTGTATCTACTTCACTTCATTTATCACATAGGCATTGTATCATCTCCCATCATCACAAGAAGGGTGAGTACAGCACAATAAGAAATTTTGAAAGAGACCCCATTCACATTACTTTATTATAGTATGTTGTTATAATTGTTCTGTTTCTTTATGAGTTATTGTTGTTAATCTCTTACTATCCCTAATTTATAAATTAAACTTTACCATTGGTATATCTGTACAGGAGAAAACATAGTATAATACAGGTTGGTTCTATAGGGGTTTTAGGCATCCACTGGGGTCTTGAATCTATCACCTGTGGATAAGGGGGAACTACTGTTATTATAAGATATTCTAACTTTATAATCCCCTGTACCCTTAAAAACAAGGATTCTCAGCATGGAAGTAAGGAGGTACAGATGCAATACAGAAGTAAGTAAAAACTCTGTAGCCTGCATTTGAATTGGAAATATCAAACTGAACTCAATGAGGGTCTCTTTTTTCTTTAAGTAAATGTGCAGACACATGTACACACACACATTCCCTAATTTTACTTTTAGACTGGGCTCCACAGATGAAGAGATTTGTGGAAAATAATTGTAAATGCCCTTCTCACTGCTAAAGAGGCACAGAGAAAGCTGATCTTACAGCGATAAGACAGAAAGAGCACTCACGTTAGAGACAGACAGCTGAAACACTTTTTCTTAGCCATTCTTGAAATGAGCAAGAGAAAATTAATAACTATCTGTGATTAGAATTAATACCATGGTGGGGACACCAGGTGATATGGTTATGAACTAATCCCTTAGCCCACTGGTTTAGGGTTGTCACTAATCCTTTTAGAACTAAACAGGATCTAATTAACATTTTACTAAAAGCAAATTTAATAAACTGTGTATTATTTGTATTGTAATGTGGGCTCAATCTCAGTTAATCTTTTAATAGGCTTTATAAAGTTCTGACTTTAAGAATCAGAGCACTCTATGTTGAAAAACCTAGGCCTGGAGAACTCTTTCTAACTGATTCAAGGCCAGAGAGGGCAAAATCAGATAAGCAGCACACCTCGCAAAACGCTCCCTCAGCGAGGCTTACTTCTATTTGGGTATGATTCACACTACCTTTGACAGCTAAGCCCAGTGCTCTTTCCTACACAACACAATGACTCCCGGACCTAAAAACTAATACAGGGGAAAAAGAAGACCTAAACGTGGTGGAATAGTGGCTTAATTAAAATACAGAATTCTTTCTCTATTGTAAAATGAGTAGATTCTGTTAAGCTAAACACGAATAATGAAATTTCTACTATAACTACTAAAAGAACAGAATGCATCATTTTTCAACTGGAAATAAGAGATAACATGGTAAGGGTGGTAAAAACAATCAATGTGTAAGGCAAGCAGTAGGAGTTATCCCCAAACAAACAAACAAACACACACACAAAAAAACAGAGAGAGCGGGACAAACATAAAACATCAAGAGAAATGATAAATCAAAATATATTAGTAATTAATGATCAATGTAAAAGGAATAAAATTTTCCATTTAAGATTATTAAAATGGCAAAGACTGACAGAATGGATAAAAACAAATACAGTGTTGTGTTCTTTTTAAGAGACAAACCTAAAAAACAATGACATAGTGAAGCTGAAGGAAAAAAGAAGAAGACATCAGGAACATACAAAAGAAAGCTGTTATGACTATACTAATATCAGACAGAACAGACTCCAGAACAAAAAAGCATAACTAAGTCACTACATATTGTTTCAATTCACCACAACTGAAAACAACAGATTTTAAACTTCAATGCAACCAATATAATAGCTTCAAATTAAACAAAGCAAAAAAATGGACGTGACTGCAAGGTAATTAACACGTTGCGTACGGCGGGGTTTAAATCCCTTATACCCCTCTGTTCCGGCAGGTTTTTAAAAGAAACTACTTTAAAATGCACTCTTCTCTTTAAAGCGTAAATGCTTCTATGTCATTTATTATTTTTCTATGGAATTTTTTAGGATTTACTCACCTATGATGTTAGTAATCCCTCCTGGTGTGATACTGCAGAAAGCAGCTTCCTTTGTTATTAACGAAACACAAATAATTCAATAAAATGTGCAAAGTAAAAAGAGTCAACAGTAAAAACGAGAATTCTCGTTATCCGTCCTTAACGCATGGCTCAGAAAAAAACGAAGATTCTTGTGATCCGTACACAACGTGTTAACAAATCTACTCTATAGTGAAATTTTAACATACTTTTCTCAGTATTTGATAGATTAAGAAGACACACACAAAAAACCCAAAAACAAACAAACAAACACAAAACAGTAAAGATATGGAAGATTAGAACACCACAATCAATAAGTTTGATTTACTGGGCAGACAAAATCTTCCACTCAATAACTGGAGAATGCACATTCTTTTCTAGCACATATGGAACATTTAAGGAAATTTGTGTATGTACTATGAAACAAGTCTCAACAAAGTAAAATTTTAAAAATTGGCATTATACAGACCACAGCATCAGACCTTAATGCAATTAAGTCAGAGATTAAACACACTCAACTTACTCTCTTCTAGATTTCTCTACTTCCTTTTTAGAAGGTAAAGTGCATCCGTCAAACACAAGAATAGGCTTGATCCCATGAGTCAGTAACATATTTACAAATTTCATACAAAATCCTACATACCTATGAAAATAAAGAAAATGCATTTAAGTGTTTTGCATCTTGTAAAATTTAGACTGGGGTTCAAATCCTGCGTTGGATCCTAATGAGCTACATGATATTCAATGGGTTACTTGACCCTCCAAGCCTTACTTTCTTCACCTGTAGATTAAAAAGCTTTGACATTCCTTCCAGTTCTAATATTTTATGGTTCTACATCTTACCGTTTTCCCTTTTTCTTTTCTTGGAAAAATTTCAAATCTATTAAAAAGTTGAAAGGACAGTACAATAAATACCTGAGTCCTCCAACAATACCATTATCACACCCAAGAAATTTAAAAGCAATAAAATATCATCTAATATACAGTCTATATTAAAATGTGTCCAATTGTCCCAATAATGTTTCTTATAATCAGTGGTGTCCTGGTAAATGTTCAACAACTAGTTCTGGGGTAGGGGTGCCTGATTTTAGCATTTGTCAATTTCCCTGATGTGAATCTTTTACAACGATGGCTACACTACACCCACATGGGGTCACTGAATGCTGAATTGGGAGATAGTGTATAGTAAATGTGTATAAATGGGCTCCAACACTGCACTGTTACATTTTTTCCCCCAGTCCAGGATTCAAACAAGGATACATTATTGCATTTAGTTTTTCATTCTGGCAAGGCAATGAACAAAAATAGCTACATTTACAGTTCCAATCATTTCATTAAAAAAGGACATTTTAATCCAAAATAGGAACAGAAAGGCATAATCTTAAAAGGTAATTATTTAAATCTATTATATTTGTCTTAATGAAAGACTCACTACGCTGGACCTACATTGGTCTATAGGAAAATCATTGTGACCTACTGATTAAATATCATGTAAAAATAGGAGAAAACAAATATAAAATTGTAATGAATTTTAAATAAAAAGTTTGTTTTTAACTAGACAGAATACAAACATCAGATACCTCATGTCCTCATGTCGTATATTTCACAGACATCTTTCCAGGTCAGCACATATAGATCTACCATACTCTTTACAATGGTCACAAGGATTTATCATAAGCTTAACCAAATTCTCCGGTTAATATTCCCATCCAAAGGAGGACAAGAAAAGAAAAATAAATTCTATCAAATATATTTATTAGTTGCTATGGAGAAAAAAACTAAAATAACACAATACTTCGTTGAAAGTCTTGAAACTTTTTAGCTCAATAAACATTTACTGAACACCTACTACATGGCAGATCCTGGGGAGTTCATTTCCGACATCACTAACAATAGAGGGTAGTCCCTGTATTTTGGACAACTTCCAATTCATCAAATATTTCTGAATCCTCAAGAATTATAAAAAACTAGACATAATGTTCTCCCCCCACGAAGAAATAGTCAAAGAAACACTGAAGATAGCAATGAAAAACTTGTAGTCTTCAAGTACGATTGCAATTGCTCCAATTTAGTGGTGGAAAAGAAATTGCTTTCAAAAAAATGGTAACAGCAGTTGGAGGGGCGGAAGCACCCGTGCTCCTTCAGATCCCACACATACTGTTCTAGGCAACTTTGGGTCAAAATAACTTGTTAGGCCTGAAAACCCCCAAATTCATCATTTAATAATGATTTTCCCCGTTTTCTTCTAGGAAACAAACAGGGTTAACGCATTTTACCAACTATCTATTGTGCTTAAGTCATATTAAGTAAGATCTGTGAGCGTTTCCTCTAGGAGATAAATTATATATTGTAAAAAAGAAAATACGTAATTAGTTTCCAAATCTCATGGCAGATCTCTGTCCTGAAATTGTGCTTGTTTTTCTAATGTTTCTCTTTAAAAATTAAAGAATATATTAATCTTGCGTCAAATGAGGTCACGGAGTTACAACTGGATGTCAACATGGCCCATCATTTTTGGCCCCAAGTGAAGGAAAAGGGAGTCAGAAATACCTTGCTCCTTTGAAACAAATGCCTTGCTTTGCTAAGGGCTTAGCAGTGTGTTGTCTGTACCCAAGACAGTAGGAGCCTGAAATCACGGCTTTTCAGAAATACTGTTAAAAAGTTTATCTTAGACAAAGAATAAAGGAGGGTCAGATATACCTGGTAGTCATAGACCTATAGGTCTTTGGTCTTTGTCCATCAGTGCTGATACTCTGGCCTACTTCAACTAAAAACTAGGCCTATATCACAGAGAGAAGTCATTCCCGATTTGGCAGTGTTCTAAAACACCCACTCTCACTTGATGAATCTGATAATGCATGAAAATGACCCTTTGCTGAAAATAAGGCATTATAAGTCTCATTCTTATTTGGCAAAGAATTAATACAAGGTCCAAACTTACTTATCGGTAGGTTCACCTTTGGCTAGTTTTTCAGCACAAGCAATAGCTCCTTTGTGAAGCCAGCAATAGGTGTCCACAGCTACCACCTGCCCCTTATACTTCCTCACATGGATGGGTTCAGAAGCTTCTTTGATAAATTGCAGTAATCCTTGTATTCCCATCGTGCCAAGTTAACTACATGATATGCAAGGAAGAAGGAAAAACAGCAATATTTAAAGCAAAATATATTTAACCAAAAGTTTTAGAAAAAAAAAAAGGAGCTTGGAAACTGATATAGCAACTCTTACTGTTTAGATATTTGAGAATCGATACTCTTTAGTATTTTAATTGAGCACCTCCCGGTCAAATAATTTCCATAGTCTAGAATTTTTATACTAACCCCTAATATTATCTCTAATGCCACTTATCGTTCCATAATGTTTATTCTTTCCAAAGTGCCCTCCCACTTGGGACCATAATGTGTGTTCAAAACCCTTAACACAGTACCAGGCACACAGAGGTGCTAAAAATGAGTTTCTATTCTCTACAAAATTGTGCATGCTATGGCATCACATTCCCTCTACACAGGTATTATAAAAGCCAACGTGCCAATCAGCACAGCAGTAGAAACTCAAAAGTTTGTAGGAAGGTAGGCATTTCAATGGAAAAATAAACATTTCAGCACAAATGCTTTAGCTTCCCACCCCTTTCCATCCAAATTGCAACCCCTAAGCCCTTTCCATATGGAAATTAAATCATGGAGCTGCCACAGTCCTTCCAGAAGCAACTACTCCCCACAACTCTTCATGAGGAAAAGGGAAAAACAGCAATGGGCACTGAGCAGTGCTTGACATTTCATAACAGAAATCTCTCCCACCAAACATTAACTTTGGGAGGAAGGGACAAAAGCAAGCACAAAAGTCAACCTTACCCTGTAGACACTGTATCCAGGCTCTGATGTTTTTGCCCTGCAATTCTCAACTTTCAGCAGTTGGCAGATTCTCCACTCCACTCCTAGGGACTGATTCACTAGTTGTGGAGTGAGGAGGGGGCTCCTGAAATTTTAAACACAGCAGGCAGTTTGGATGTAGGTGGTCCTCAAGCCACAGTTTGAGAAAAACAATTAGTCTCCTACCTCTCTGATAATGTCCCTAAAAAGAGTGTTCTTTCACACTGAGGAAAACTGACATAGTATACATTTCGTGAGACATGCTTCTTCTAAGCTAGGTAAATATCCTCGAATAAATATTTCCTCTTCAGCATAGTAAGAATGACTGAGTGCCACATGGCACATGTCATCTCAAGATGACCCAAGGCACCAGAGGTTGACAGTAACAGCAGCAACTTCACCACTTTATTCCTCTGTCTCACGGGGATGCGCAGGGGTGGCCCGCAAGCCCATTCCAGAAGACACGTTTCCTTTGACCTGCATGAAGGAAAAAATTTACTTGTCAACATTTAAAAGCTGGGACCTTGCATGCAAAAACTGGCCTGCTAGCTCCTGCAGAAAGATTAGAGGAGCCCGACCACAGAGGCCAGGTCCCGCCTGGAACTACCTGCAGGGAGCCCCAGACGCTTCCTCGGCTCAGGAACTGCGGCCCTAGCCTGGCCAAGCACGTTCCCTCGGGACCAAACACCGTCCCAACACCACGAACTCCACTCATCAGCGCCCCGCCACAGTCCTCGGGGCTTTGCTGCAGGGTGGGGAACACCACGTTAGATCTTCTCCTTCCCTTCATGAAAGACCCGGAATCCCGAGACTGGAACAGGGGGAACGTGCAGATCGACCCCGCCGAGACCGTTAGGAACCCACCCAAAGCCTCCGCACAGCCCGCTGCGCTCACTTTCCAGGAGGGGCTCTACCCGTTCGCTCGAGGGCAGCCAGGTGGGAGCTCTCAAACCTGTCCCCAACGCCTCCGATTCACTTGGGCCAGAGCACCGGAGGCGGACGCGACGAAACACACAGAGTCTGCAAACTGCAGAGCTCAAAGGGCCAGACCTTTCAATTTGCGCGGGATAACCCGCGTCCCGCCCAGCGGAAGTGACGTCAGAGCGCAATCCGCGCCGCCAGCTCCGCCTCCGGTGGCCTTTCCGAATGCCAGCCTTGGCAGATGCAGCCGTGGCCCGGGGCCCTGCGACTCGGAGCGTGGCTGCCGGCTGGAACCCCATGCAGCCTCTTGAAGGGGAGGAAGGAGCTGGGACTGACGGCCAACAGGGAACGCGTCCGGGAAGTTGGTCGTTTCGCTCTCGCCGGGGCTTCTGGGAGTTGTAGTTCTCTCCTGACTGCAGCCCCAGTGCTGGGCTGCTGAAGTTCAAAGAGCGCCCCCGCGCGATTGTGTTGAAGTTTTAAAACCTATGGGAAGGTTCCAGGGATACAGGAGATGCAGCTTGTGTTATGATAGTCTTTGGACCCTTCCTGCAGACCTTGGGAAGGGAGAGAGCGGGCGCTTAGTAATCTGAGAAATGACAAAGATTCTCTCCTTGACCAAACTCTAGCCAGGCGCCTCTCAACTAGGCCTCAACCTTGGCCTGTAAAGACTTGAATGAACACTAACACAGCTGACGGCCACATCCCTAGGGTGACTCTAGACCCCTTTAAAGTGCCTGCCTGAGAAAAGGCTGCCAAGAGAATGTGCTGTTTGTTCCAGCCAACACCGGAAGATAGGCTCATCTCCCAGGATCCATAGGAGGGTAGGAACCTAAGTCCCATAAGCACCGCTGAGCAATACCAGGTGAGTCTTCCAACTCTTCCCTCCTGATTTTGGTAATTTTTCACTTCCCTGACTCTACTGAGCCCCATTTACCCCCTCCCCACTCCCTCATTCTCCCTTTAAACCATCCAGCCATCTTTGCACAAACTGAGTTGAGTTCAGTCCACCCTGGACTCTTCCTGTTGCAATAGAATTACTGATTAAAATCTGTCCTCACCACTTTACCTAGTGTCCAGCTTTGTTCATCTTTGACATAAATCAGGGGAAACTTTACAACTAAACGATCATGAAAATGGTTCTTATGTGCATAGACTTTGAAGACATTTTGGACTTTGGTGGCCACTTGGGACCACGCTTCCAGTCCTCATAACACTCTAGACCTGGTTGCTGTCCTCTTTTCTTAGGGGTATTGTGGTTTGAAAAAAAAATGAGAAGAAACTTAGGCCAAGATGAGCAGGAATAATTATTAAGACTCAATGTAAGGAGTTGAAAGGGATGAAATGAGCGTATGTTTTTTTAAATGCTCCTCTTTTGAGTATCTTCTTTGCACATTTCTCTTATATTAAATCTTTCCACGATGGGTTTAACATCTGTCATGCCAACATATTACCTCAGAAATTGTTGAAAAGGTGCCACTTTGGAGGAATGTGCTCAGTGGGAGCAGGGCTGCCTCCTCCCCTGTTCTGGTCTTTAGAGCTGAGGCTGAGAGGAGTTCAGAAAAATCATCTTCCTTTGCACTTCCAACAACTATGGTAAATCTCACCCTGGACCAGCTTGAAGCTGACTATAGGGGAAGATAGAGGGCAGTTCCACACTCTAGTATGTTAAAGAGGAACTTAAATGTGAGTGGGGTGTGTTTGTAGAGAAGTGTTCTTACAGTCATTGGACTACCTAGCTATAGTAATTGCTTCAGTACATTGGATCCAACCAAGAATATGCCACACATAGGGGTGTTAGAAAGAAACCAAACCATCAAAAAGGTGCCCGTTCCAGCCACACTGAATCCATCATGAAACTAACATCCGAGGGCTGCATTACAATTTGACTCCCAAGGTTCCAGACTGCATTACTCTTTGGGAGGACAAAACCATTTGAATCAATTCATGCAGTCATTTACTACATGCCTTAACTACAGTGTCTGTCAGTACTAGGTGGTGTGGGGAACACAAAGAAATCGTCCCTGTCTTCAAGCAACTTAGGATCTAGTTCTGCAGACAAAACATGTATTCATCAACAAGTTAAATCACAAATCATGACGGTGTGTTATTAAATGCTGAAATGAGTGGTACAGCCATACATTGTCTGCTTACGACTCATTTCCGGAGTTATGGCCCCTGGAAGTCTTCCCTGACAAGTACCCAAGCATGCTGTGACGACCTTGGCCCTGACACTTCTCGTATTCTCTATTTTAATTGACTTTGTCCATTATTATTAGCAAATAATAATACAGGTCCAGTTAAATTTGCATTGCAGATAAACAGATACATTTTAGTGTATGTCTAATGTGATATTTGGGAACTGAAAAAAAATTCATGTTTATCTGAAATTCAGATTTAACTGGGCACTTTCAGTTGGCAGCATGGGAAGGCTTTTTTTTTCAGAGACCAATTTTGGATGAACTCAAGTGCTGGGTCAGTCAGCATCCTTTTGTCATAGGGTGGTGAGGACTGTGTTCATTTAGTTCCTCTGTTGCACTCAATATGAACATATTAAAAATGGGATGCTTACAGGATAAAAGTGAAGATGATGATAGAAAGGTGAGCAGTAGTGGTGATTGTTATATAGACATGGAACAGAATGGTCTTTTTCTCTGACCATTGACAGTTTTCTCTCGTTTTCTCATAGAGGAACTTATTTTTAGGTATTCAGCTTTAGCTCAGTTAATTTTTATTTACATTTAATTTAAATTATTTTAATGGAATGACTTTTGTTTTCATTGTATTTTTACAGTTACTTCTGTTATGGCAAGCATTATCTATAGTATTAATATGAAATTTGCTTTTTAAATAAGTTAAAAAGGAGGCAATTTAAAGAAAACCTATTGAGGAAATAGTAGGACAGGTGTTTCTCCTTCATAGCAAATATGACTAAGTGAAGTTTCCCAGTCATTTCTCCCGTCTTTAAAATAACCTTTTGGCTATTGTCCTATTCCTCAGCAACTCCGATGGTAAAAGTTCTTGAATGAATTGTCTGTCCTTGCTATCTCAAATTCTCCCATTGACTGTTGTATATTTTTTTCTTTTTGAAAACTGATGTATAACATATGTACAGAAAGGTGCACAAATGCTAAATGAATTATCACAAAATAAATGCACCATATTACCTCCTCTTGGCTGTCCCACAAGACCTTGAACCCCCTTTCTAATAACAAATATCTCTTTCCTCCTCAAAGTAACTATAATCTGTCTTCTAACTGCAAAACTGTATTAGTTTTTGCCTTATTTGTAAAGTATATATAAATGGAATCTTGCAGTTTTTATTATTTAACTTTTGGCCTCTGTTACCTAACATTGTTTGTAAGATTCACGCAATTACTGAGAGAAGTTATGGTCTTTCTTCTTTTCTGTGTCTATGTAGAATTGTATATATATTATAATTTATCTGTTCTGCTACTGATAGATAAATTGTTGTTTTCGGGTTTTGGCTGTAGTTAATAATGCTTCTGTGAAAGTGCTTGTGACTGCCTGTGCATGTTATTTCAAACTGCTTCTACTCTGCTCTTGTTTACTCCACTTTAGCCCCAGTGTCTTCCTTGAACAGTCCACGTACACGCCCACCCCGAGGCCTTTGCATGTGTGGTTCCTTCTTCCTAGAATGCTTTTCCACTCGATATGCACACCTCACTCCTCTCCTTCACTTCTCGCCGGCCTTTGCTGGTAAGTGTTCTTTCAGGGAGCTTTGAGTAATACAGCTATTTGCAAAGTTGTTTCGCAGTCAAATTAAATAAAAAGTTATCAACATGAGTATTATTTGAACAATCTAGGACATAGGTTGCAGAAAGAATAAATGTTGGTTCTCATTCCCTACTATAAAGGACATATAATTTTTAAAAAGCCTCTCTTTCTTTCATTTGGGAGAATAAAAAAAACTATGTACTCCATTTACATAAAATTATAATTCCAAAAAATGATATAGCTGTTCCCAGGATATACATTTTAGAGAAATTGGCGAAGGTGTTTGGCAAAACTCTCTTTCACAGGATGGCTCTATTAGGATAAACTTTCACTCTCTATCTAAATAATAAATTTTACTATGAGAGCCCTGAGTTGTAACACTTAGGGAGCACTTAGTATGTTTCAGGTTTGTCATATGTGTTTTACCTGCCTAACTTGTTTAACACTCATAACAACACGATGAGGTTGGTAAATTTATTATCTCCGTTTTATAAATGAGACACCTGTACTACAAAGGGATCTGAACCAAGTTAGTTTGGTTCTAGCGTCGGTGCTTTTAACCACCACCTTTGATGGCCACTGTATGTATTTATCCATAGAGAGATACCATGCTAACATTTTCAAAGTTATCAATTTACTGATCCCCTTTAGGATTACTTGTTTCTTTTTTGACGTGATTTGGGAAGAAGAAAGGAACAACTTTTATTTAGAATCTATTGTGTTTTGCATGTGTTCTCATTTAATCCTCAAAATAGCTCTGGAAGATAATTATTATTATCCCATTTACAGAAGAGAAAACTGAAGCACAGAGAAGTAGATAAGCTTATCATAGCCTAAGGCTACTTACTACATGATGTGAAACAAATGTGATTCAAACCTAAGACTTCCTCACTCCAAAAACACGAGTTTTCATGATGACACAGAAGGAGGAAAACTGGTGTTATCCAGTGAACAGTGGAGATCCAGGAGAGGAGGGGCGATACACAGTTCCAGCTGGGAGCCGGCTGTAATGGGGCTGTGGAATCAGGAAGGCAGTGGACACAATTCCAATGAGAATTTCTGGGCCCATGGATGTCTTTTTCTGACCCTGGCCCTCAAAGCTATACTCCCAGGAGAGTGCTAGGTGAATGAGTGGGACAGGCCCTCTGGGATCACAGCTGGGCTAACTCCTCATCCTCGTATGAGATTTTTAATAAATCACACATCCTGGGCCCAGGGGTTCAGACTGAGGAAGCCCCTCCTCCTCCTTTTGGACCAGCCATCGCCTTTCTAACGATTCTGTGTTACCACAATTTTTTTCAGGGCCCAAGATTGTTCCCCCATCTCAATATTCAACTCTTTGGTTTTGTTTTGTTTTGAGAAAAAATGATAAAAAATACAGAAAGTTCACAGAGTGCTATCCACTTTCCTGGTGAGCGTGGGATGTCACACCATAGGCACAAAATGGATATTGCTGTTTTTTTACTTTAGTGGGAAGGTGTGACTTGCAGTAGGATATCAGAATAATAGTTCCAAGGTGGTAAGCAGGTAGAGGACATTCATTCACCAGATAGCTAGAAGGGACACTTCTATTGAAAACCTCAGTGAAATATAACCTGAAACAATGAAACAGACATCAATACATCAGTAGAGTGAGGAAAAACAACCAGTAACAGATTGCTTAGTGAGGAGAAACATGAGATGGAGAGACTCAGCTTGAACAAAGGAGTCACATTGATTAAAAGAGTGGTCCTTATGTGGTGAGAGCCAGATTGTGCGTGGAGCAGCTGCTCTCACAATGAAAGAGTAATGAATTCCTGTCCACTTATTGGTCTTTCAGCCTCTAGGGGACTTACTCAGCCAGCAGTTCTATTTTCAGAAGCAGAGGACAAACACATGCTTTAATCTCACCACTTAAGATCTGATAAATATTTTTATCAAACATCTGCGACCGATTTTTTCATTGTTTTTTTGTAGATCTGTATGCATATCTACATCTCTGTAGAGGTCTCCTGTGCGCCCTGCATACTACTTCTCTTGGTTAAGAGCTTAAGCTCTGCACATGTGTTACTTGGATTCAAATACGGACTACAACTTACTAAGTGCTAATTAGCTGACTTTCGGAAAAAATTTTAGTGTCTTTATATTTTAGTTTCTTTATCTGAAAACTGGGATGAATAATAGGTAGGTCTAACTGAATGGCTTCATAGGATTGTGAAGAGTAAATGAAATAGTGTATGTAAAGTGTGTACAGTATCTCAGTTATCAGTTAAGTGGAGAGAAATCTACACTACGTAGTTGTGTAGCGATCTATGGTTTGTGCATAGTGATCAAGAGCTTTCATGCACATTTCTCATTTGGTTTTCACAATACCTCCCAAAATGGTCTTGTTTGGGCCCTTTTATAAAGAAGGTGGCCTCCAGCTCTGTTCAGGAGGTCACCCAATATCATAGAGCAAGTGGTGAAGTCAGAATATTTTATCCAAAAAGATATTTTCATCCTTAGATTAATGTCCTTTTCACAGCTTCATGCTGTTTCCCTTTAAAATGAAATTGCTTTTCTTTTTGTAGCTGTTTTGGCCAATTTCATTCATAATAGAAGTTGAGCCCAGTTCTCCTCCTGCCCTACCTCATCCCGCGCCTCTGGTTTCACGCTAGAACTACGCTGATGCAGCTGAAATAGTTAAGTAAAAACTGTATGTGTGTATATTTATCACCCGTTTCTGGAAACCTGCTGGTACTTAAAAGACTATTTAGTTACCTAAGGGCAAGACATTGAAATTTCCTGAGCAGAAGAAGTTTTTTGGTTGTAAATGACAGAAAGTCAACTCAAGTTAGCTCTTGTAAAAAGGGAATTTATTCCCTCTGTTATAGGTTGAATTATGTCCCCTTCAAAAAAGATATGTTGAAGCCTTAACCCTGTAGGACCCAGAATGTGACCTTATTGGGAGATAGAACTATTACGAGGTAATCAATCTACAACAAGGTCATTAGGGTGCCCCAATCCAGTGTGACTGGTGTTCTTATGAAAAGGGGAAATTTGGACACAGATATGTAGAGGGAAGACCATGTGAAGATAAACAGGGAGAGGTGGCCGTCTACAAGCCTGGGAGAGGGGCCTGGAACAGACCCTTCTTTCAGAGCCCTCAGGAGCAACCAACCCTGCCGACATCTTGATTTTGGACCTCTCTCCTTCAGAACTGTGAGACAATAAATTTCTATTGTTTAGGCCACTCGATTTCTGGTACTTAGTTACAGCAGCCCTAGCAAAATAACACACCCTCTTGTACCTGAAAAGTTCAGGAGTAGCTTAAGGATTTGGGCAAGGCACCAAATGATATCATTAAGATTTGATGTATCTTTTCCTCTCTTGTTCCTCAAATTGTTCCAGCAAATTCCCTAGGACAAATGTTCATTGGCTCTAATTGGCCTGACGTTGGTTATGACTAAGCCTAGAGAGCAGGGTTCAGGGAAGAGGCTGGTAGAGACAGCTCCACTGAAATAGCATGACCTGAGAGTAGTAAAGGGGTGATTTCCAGAGCGTTTGTTTATAATCTTGGGAGTTCCCCGGGTAAAACCCGACTGGCCCCCATCCGTGGAGAGCAAGAAGAGACCAAAGAAAGAGGCAGACCACTTCAGATTGGTAGGTGGCAGGTTTAATAAACAAGGGAACATATATATGTGGCTTGTCTTGGGACCAAAGTTGAGTAGACCTCTGAATCTACCCACCAGAATCTTAGAAGTTTATACAGATGCCTTTGCTGGGTTCAGTCACATATCCAGTCCAGATAGTCTCACCAACTCATCACTCTCTCAAGTCTGCACCCCTGAAACGGCTGCTAGTATGGGAATTGTAGGTGGAACATATATTCCAAGGCAGGAGAAGGGGTAGGAGCCTTTGATTGCCCTGGTCCAGTTTGTAGGTCAATCAGTGATCACTTCCTCTCAATTTCCCCCTCCAACAAAAGGGAAACTAAGTGCTGTTACCAGGAGAAAGACGGCTGAATGCTCAGAAGGCCTGTGTCACCATAAGTACTCCCGCATTACTCTTGCTTAATGGCCCTGCCCATTTCTCTAATCAGGAAACTGAGGCTCACCAAGTCATAGGCCTGCGTAAGGAATAACAACTACAAAAATGCTCCTGGTAATTACTTTGACATCGGTGAGCCTCAGTTTGTTAAAATTTTCCTTTCTCTGTCTTGCCTTTTCTGATAGCGATCCTCAGCTATAGAGATTTGAGTTAGTGATACTTCTCTTCTCATGAACATTATCAGCATTGCTCCCTTTTATCCTGATTCCGTTCCCATTTTACTGTCTCACATGCACAGGCAACCTTCGTGTTCAATCACTATCATTGATGGGAGTTATAAAATGTGTATTATTCTAAGCATGTATTTTACATTTACATAAACCAAATGGTATCATGTATTACATTTAGTTCTGCCTCTTAGTTTTACTTAGCACCACTTTGAAAATCCACCTATGTTGCTCTGTATGTATCTAATACATTACTTCTAACTGCTGGGAAGTACCCCCTGATGGGTGCTTTCACCACATTTTTCCCAGGCGCTTCTCCTGGGGGTCACCCTGATGCCTCCCAGATTTCCTCTCCTCCTGTGCCACTGTAAACAATGCTGAAATAAGCACCGTCCTACATATCCCTTTGAAGCTTGTGAGAAGTGTTTTGAACTACACACACACACATACACACACACACACGTGGAATTACTAGGTTATACTTAATTTGACTAAGCTGCCAATTGCTCTTCAGATAGCTATTCCAGTATAAATCCCCCCTGGCAGTGCATAAGAGTTCCTAAATCCCTACATTTTCTGTACTTCCTGGACACTATCTCACGTAAGAGTGATAAGTTATCATTGTTTTAATCTGTATTTCTCTGATTGCTAATGACTTTGAGTATTGCTTTTTTTTGTTTTGTTTTTTTTAAAGATTTTATTGGGGAACAGTGTGTACTTCCAGGCCTTTTTTTCCAAGTCAAGTTGTTGTCCTTTCAGTCTTAGTTGTGGAGGGCGCAGCTCAGCTGCAGGTCCAGTTGCCGTTTTCTAGTTGCAGGGGGCACAGACCACCATCCCTTGCGGGAGTCGAACTGGCAACCTTGTGGTTAAGAGCCCACTGGCCCATGTGGGAATCGAACCTGCAGCCTTTGGAGTTAGGAGCATGGAGCTCTAACCGCCTGAGCCACCAGGCCGGCCCCTGAGTATTGCTTTTTAGGTTTTCTCATGTGTATATTGCCTAATCATAGCCTTTTCCCATTTTTCTATGTGTTTCTATTTTTTTCTTACAGACTTCCAAGTCTCTTGTACACGTTGCTCTATTTGTATGCCATGTTTGTTAGAAGTGTTTCTCCAGTTTATTTACTTCTAGTTTTGTTTATGATGTTTTATACGTTTCTAAATTTTAAATTTATTAGGTAGTCAATTCTACTAGTATTATTATGTGATTTCATCTGAGCATTTATGATATTTGGCAAAATAAATTGTCTTTTTCTTTGTTTTCTTCTGCATTAGCAATCTATCTGCTTTACTGCTTTCCTAGTTGTTCAAAAAGTGTGTTGTCACTTACGATCCACTAGAGGCCAACGCTTGCTTAAAAGATCTGCTGTCCCTTCCTAAAACTCTTATCCTTTTCTCTGAAAGGGAGGACACTGGCTGAAATAAGCCTTACAGAAAATAAGTAATTTCCATTTCAATTAAACAACCTGAAATTATTTAGAAGAGTCCAGACAAAATGGAAAGGCTATTTTTAAAGATAATAAGTTATATAATGATTCAAAGTTGTTGTTTCGTGGAAAAAAAAAAAAATGAGAGCAAAAGATACAAATAAAGCAGTTAAAATATTTTCTAATTGAATTATGAGAAAATTTTAGTTTTACAATAAAAATAAAAATGGTCCAGCTTCTACTCAAAATCTGTATGAAGCATCAGTACATACGAGGTGGGATAATGTCTTTTCTCCTGTTTCTCCTTTTCTGCTCCGAAAGGCCAGGAGGTGCGGCTAGCTTGCCTCCCACGCTCTGTAGGGCTCCCACACAGGTAACTGAGTGGAAAACAGTTCTCAAACTAAACACGAAACAAAATAAACAAAACCCCCAAAACAGTTGTTTTAGTTCAAATGAGGCGATCTGTGAGAAAGCTCCATGCCGAAGAGGCATGCTGACCCAACGCTGTCATTGAAATGACTTCCTCTGTGAGTCCCATTACTGTTCTTAAAATCATCTTTATCACAAAAAAGCAGATAATTCCACAAAGGGAGGAAGAGAAGGAGGAAGGAAGGAAGAAAGGAAGCGAAGGAGGGAGGGAGGAAGAGAGGGAGGAAGGGTCAAATTATGACTGAAATTCTAGTCTATGAAAAGACAAAAGGACAGCTAAAAGCAGTTCATTACATACAGATAAGTGCTTATATTTACACCTGGATAAAACAATCAAGATCAAAAGATAACGCATGCAAAACACTATAAAAAGCAAGGTACTATTATTATTACAAAGATGTATATGCCAGTTTGGCACTTGTGTTGGCAAAGATGTGGAAAAACTAGAACCCTTATATACTGCTGGTGGAGATGTATAATAGTGTAGCCACTATGGAAAATGGTATGGAGGCGCCTCAAAAAATTAAAAATTGAATTACCTATGACCCAGCAATCCCACTTCTAGATATATGTCCCAAAGAATTGAAATCAAGATCTCAAAGAGATACTTGCATCCCTATGTCTATTGTAACCTCATTCACAGTAGCCAACCAAGGTAGGGAAACAACCCAAATGTCCATCAGCAGATGAATGGATGAAGACACTGGCATATACAACATAATATTATTCAGCCTTAAAAAAGAAGGATATCGTATCATTTGCAGCAGCATGGATGAACGTTATGCTAAGTGAAATAAGCTAGTCACAGAAGGACAAATACCGCGTGATTCCACTTATGTATGAGGCACCCAGAGTATTCAAATTCATAGAAAAAGAAAGTAGAGTTGTGGTTGCCAGGGGCTGAGGGAAGAGGGAAATGGAGAATGATTTTTCAATGGGAATAGAGTTTCTGTTATATAAGATGAGTAAGTGCCAGAGATCTGCAACACAACGTAATACTTACAGTTCCCAAGGTGACATTGTGCACTTTAAAATGTATGACGAGCACAGATCTCATATTAAGTGTTATATTAAAAATACCCTCAAAGAGCCAAAACCCCACAGAAGAACACAAGGAAACTTTGGGAGGTGATGAATAGCATTAGTATTTTGGTTGTGGTGATGGTATCACAGGTGTAGACATATGTCCAAACTTTTCAAGATGTATACATGAAGTGTGTGCAACTTTCAATATATGAATTATACTTCACAAAAGCTCAAAAAGTCTTGAAGGGCTAGTCTCCTCTTTTTTTAGAATTTTTTTCCCTGAAACATAAAGATCTTTCTTTTCCTCTATGAATGTTGGAAGTTTGCTTTTAAGAAGTTTACTTTTATTCATCATTTAAAGTTTAACTAGTTTCGGGGAGATTTTCATCACTGTAATACTTAGACTTCTGAGCCATAACAAATTCTGTTCTATTTAAGTGTTTTATAATACCTGTTTAAAATTTAAAAAATTATAATACAAGGTTAAAATTGTTCACTACAGATCTTACATGTTTGTTGTTAAATTTATTCCTAAGCAGGTAACATTTTAGTTATCTTTTCTTCCTTTATGTCTATATCGGGAGTGCCAAAAAAAATGTGAATACGTGGACACTTTGGTCAATGTTGCTCAAGCAGTAGTTCGCCGTCATCAGAAGTGTCTGGACGCTGATGGGAACCACTTTGAGCCCCTCTTGTAATTGCAGAAGTCAAACGTGACTTGTATTCATCTTTTGTTATCGGTATATATTGAGTATTACAATTTTGATACAGTTTTCCTTTCTTAAAATGCGTATACATTTTTTTGGCACCCTCTGTATTTAATTGTTATTTGTATATTGGGGAGCTACCCATTTTTTTTGTTGTAATTCATACACAGCTAACTTACTGAATTTTCTTCTTGTTTTGAGTTAATTCTCTTAGGGTTTCCAGCTATACAGACGTATCATGTGAAAATAACACCATTTAAAACTTTTCTATCTTCATTTTTAAGGAGCAAAATAAGAATAAGTGGCATAACTTATAAAAAACATCTCGGACACAGAGTAAAGGTTAGTATATTTTAAAATAATCAGGGAGAAAGAGAGGTTTTTAAAAGATGGTGAGCTCTTGGCAGTCATTTAGAAAATTAGAAAACCTAGTCACTAGCCAAATACATATAACGAACAGAAACATTATGGACAGTAACATTTGTTAAATCTTTTATATTATGGCCCCTACATTGAACTTTAGGCTAAATTCTCTCTAAAATTGTGACTGACACAGCCAAGTTATGTGGCAAATCCTTTAAGCCCGTGGTGGCAGCAGGAAAGGACCTTTGTCCCTTTTTCTGCCAGCAAAAGATTACTACTGGTCCGTAAACCTGATCATCCCGACCTGCTTCTTATTTTTCCTCAGCCAGAGATGAAAGAATTCTTACTGACTCCTAATAAAAGGCAGGGAGAGAAAAGGGGTATTAGAGCAGCACTGGATTCAACTGACTATGACGCAGTAATGCACTGACTGTTAGCAGAAGGTGACAGCCCTTTTGCTATTGTCAGGACAGGGAGCTCTGAGTATCTATGTCATCATCAATCTCTAGAAGAGTCACCTCACCTCACAGGCCGGTGCCTGTGGTTTGCTTCACTCATTCAGAGGCGCTTCCTTGCTTGGCTGGCATTGTTGCCTTAGCAGGCGGACTGCTCCCTCCCTGCCAAAAAATTATTTTGGATTCAATTCACATTTTGCTTCCAAATTTATTTTTACATTGAAAAGAATTGGATACTAAATCTGTCTATTTGCGTGCTAAGTAAGTTTTATGTGCATTTAATCATTTCTTTTAGGCTGTCCAATGTATTCTCCAGACCTCTTTTTTTAAAGACATAAAGATAACCTACTAGATAGAAGGAAGAAAGACAGACAGATACTTCTTAGGGAGTTTTAGGCACATAAAGGGGCTCATATGTTCAGACTTGCCCTTTTCACTTTAATGATCCATTTTGTCTTTTGATGTCAGTACATGTAAATGTAACTCACTCTTTTAATGACTTACAATTACCCTGTGTGAATGTACTCTACTTTAATTACTCGGTCCCTTATTGATGGAAATTTGGGTTCTAGGGGGAAAATCATTGCATTATATTTATTACATTAATCTATGGCAACTAGCATTGTGATTAGGACAGTAGGTGTTTGGATCTGACCACATCATTTCATCACAAAATATGTGCGGTGCCATATTTTCTACACTTTATCCCGAGAAGACAAGAAACCTGAGACAGAGCTGAGCCAAGCTATTGTGCTTGGGTCCTTCCAGCCTAAATCTCTCCAGGAAGGGTTAGAGAAGAAGTGAAAATAAACCATCCCATGGGAGAACAGTCTGTTTTTAAGAGAATGGATTTGGTCCTCTCAGGGTAAAAGGGGAAAACCTCACTAATCTAGAAACTTCGTGTTTTCTTCCCCTCTTCTCCCTACTTTTATTCTATGCCATTTTCCTTGGGATCTCTGCCTAACTCTCCACCCTCACCCTCAGCCCCACTCAAATTCCCTGAGAGACTTCTGGAAATTGATTGGGCCTAAACTGGCTCCGGGGGAAGTGAAAAACTATAAGGAAAAATAAAATGCTCAGCCTCACTAGTAATTTAGGAAATTAGAATTAATACAACCCATGTTCTGAACAGGTTTTAAAAGGGAAGTGTGTCATCAGAATGCTTTCTGGTCAAGTCACCAGGGTGGGGTACCAAGCTGATAATTAGAAGAAACCCATGAAATGGGGTTGGGTAGCTTGGCTTAGTGGAAAAGGCCTGCATTTGAAGTCAGAAGACCTAGGCTCAGAGTCCTGACTCTTTCTTGTACATTTAAGGCTTATTAATAATCCTAAATCATTATTACTTATTAAGGCTGTCAGGTTTTGGACAAGTTCTTCTACCTCATTGGGCCTTAGTTTATCAATAAATACAATTTGCATAGTAGCACTGCTGTGCCTCTTCCACAGGGCTGCCTGTAAGGTAATAGAAATAAAATATTGGTAACAAAAGCTGCAAAAATAAGATCTGAGGCTCTAAGGGTAGAATTGTCCTTTGTTAAAAAATTTTGATGTTAAGAAAGAAACCACATCATTTCATCTTGTTCTGAAACTCTGCATGAAGGGGGCTCCTCTCCTGAATCCCTCTTTCTTCAATGTGCTCCTATACTTATTTAGATGTAAATTTAGAGGATGTTTTGAATTACAGGATGAGAAGCTTCCTTCCTCATTAACAATATCATCATTAACAATATCAGCAGGTACTTCTCATGAGCGTCATACCATGTTTAACTTTCAGGAATTGTCATCTCCATTCAGAAGAAAGTATCGTAAATGAAAAAAGATCTTTTTGTAACTGTACTATTTATATTTTAGGACCAGTTTTGTTTCATCTGTACACAGTGGATCCCCCTCCCATTATTTGGAAGCAAACCCCAGATCCAAAGGCCGTTCAAATTAAACATCAAATACAGGCCCTTTGTACTTGATGTTTAATTTGAACGGCCTTTGATTCCTGGGTATCTGTGGGCTTCACATTTTGTGGCTGATCTATTCTTTAAGCTTCATTGGGCACAGAAATTTGGGTTGGTTTGTGGGGACAGAGCCAGGAGTGCAGTTTCCAGGCTCTCAGCCTCACGTGGAAAGGTGCTGGCTCAGGTAGTAAATGGCCGTCAACTGTGACTGGATGGCCATCAGCTGTGGCTAGTTGGTCATCAGCTGTAACCAGTGAGCCATTGCCCACTAATAAAACTGCTGTGGCTACGCTAGCAGCAAATGGGGGCTAGCAAGAAGATGGTGGCTGAGCTAGCAAGAGCGGATTGCAGCTAGCAAGTGAGGTCGGTTGGCAGAGAGAAGTGGATGGCAGGTTGCGGATAGTGTGGCTCCTGCTTCCTGTATCTCCAACCCAGCTGCCAGCGAGAATATAGTGGTATGACTCTCCTATCTATGGCTCCATGGGTGTTCCTTTTTGGCCTCACCATGTCCTGTGTTCTTATGTGGGGTTCGGGACCAGAGACTCCGCATGCCACCCGGCATGACAGGGTTCCTTGGCATGGAAAGGGAGCTTTGCTACTTCCTGTCAATCACAGGTGATATGCCCTCATTGTTTGGTCCTACCTTGTTTCTGCTCTCTCACCCTATCTTTGAATTCTGGCTCCACTGGAGCTTTGCGCCCCTTGCTGGTATTTGTCTCCCCTAACTTGGGTTCTCACTTTCTTTATGAGACAGTGGCTTGGAATTTGCTTCCTCAGGCAGTTTACACCTTGGTTCCAGTCCCTCAAATCCCATCCCTGGCAGCACTGGTTCACTGCAGCCCCAGTAAGGAGGAGGAAAGGACATGCAAATGTGTGGCTGCTTTCTCTCATGTTGTGGCATTGCTTATCCTTCCCTGGGACCCTGGAAGTATCTTCTGATGGCACTCTTCCAGGCAGAATTAGCCAGTCCAGATTCTCATGTTCAAGTCATAATAATTGCTGGGAAGACGATGGTTAAGTATTTGTTACTGAACCAAACAAGGGTCTGCCCGCCCGATGTGCAGCAAAGCCAAACACTGGACATTGAGGTTTGCAATGGAGAAATTAAAGCTGTTTTATTTAAGTGTGCCAAGCAAGGAGAGTGGGAAGCTGTCACTTAAAACCCAAACTCCCTGATGGCTTAATCAAGGGTTTTTAAAGGCAAAGACTGAGGGTTAGGAGTTAAGGGGAATAGGCTGGTATGTAAAAGCACTGGCTGTGCAGGTTTTCATAAGAGAGCTTTGGAACTTGGCCACTTGTGGTAAGATATGGTAAGGGCCTTCAGCACTGAGCCTTCATGCACAGCAGACCCTTTGCTTCTGAAAGGTTTTGGTGTTCAAGTTCTGATCATGTCTCAGTTCTTTGGTTCCGAGTGGGGAGTGAAACTTTGGTTCTGGGTGCAGCTGGGGGGTCAAAGTTCTCTCCTCTGCATGTTTTGGCTGCATGACTAGTGGTTTTGGTTTGTTGACTCAGAAAGGCAAGTCAGTATCTTGTTAGAACCCAGTCATTGGAACACTGTTAATTTTGGGGGCCTTATGTCCCAGTTTTCTATAGCATTTTTAGGTCAGCAGCTCTTTCGATTTATACGATTATGATTCTGATTCTAATTCGAGTATGTGAGTTTTCCAATACCACCAAGCAATTCTCTTACACCAGCTGGGTGTCTTACAATTCAACTCAATTCTGACACTATCCACCTGAAGATATCGTCATATCCCACAGGTTAAGGGCTCAGTCCCACACGCCTTTCCCCCTCTTTCAGGTGCCAATCGCAGGTCCAGGTTGTTTCTCGTGCTTCTGACCAACTGGCTATAAATCAGAGGTGCCCACAAATTCCTCCTTGGGTTCCATTAACTTGTTAGAGTGGCTCACAGGACTTAGAAACATTGTATTTATTAGATTACTAGTTTATTATACAAATATATAATTCAGAAGCAGCTAAATGGAAGAGAGGCATAGGGCAAGGTATAGGGAAAGAATGCAGAGCTTCCATGCCCTAAGTGTGCCACTCTCCCCAGATTTCCACGTGTTCACCAATTGAAGCTCTCTGAAATCCAGCCTTTTGGGTTTTCATGGAGGTTTTCTTACATACGTAGACTGATTAAATCATTGGCCATTGGTGATTGATCTAAATCTCCAGTCCCTATTCCCTCTCTGGAGGTCAGGGATGGGACTGAAAATTTTAACCCTCTAATCAGGTTGGTCCCTGTCTAGTGACCAGCCCCATCTTTATGTGATCTAGGGGCTTTCCAAAATTCACTTCATTGACATAATAAAAGACACCTTTATGGCTCTCATCCTTTAAGAAATTCCAAGGGTTTTAGGACTTCAGTGTCAGGAACAGTGATGAAGACCAAATATGAATTTTTTAGAATCCATGCAGCCTCCTTTACCCAGCAACCCTAAGGAGGAACCCAGGGAACAAACTCCCTGGAGGTTGGTGGGAGGACAATGTGAGTAACACTGGCTGTGCAGCATCCAAACCCATCCCTCATGAAAATTTCCGTCTGTTTCTAGAATGCCCTGGATCCTCTTCCATCTTGGTGAGTGTTTTCCTGATGTGTACACTATGCTGGCAGGATGATGGGCTCTTACTTCCCAACTGCCCTGAAGGGGCTTTCTTGGTTTTGATCTAACAATTAGCCCCAAATATTCACTCTTCATCTTATCCTTGAGGAGAGGCCTATGGGGGGAAAAAAAAGGCCAGCAGGCCCACCCCCTACTTAAAACACCACATTTTAGGTTCTGCCCTGATAGGGATCTTCATCTCTACTGTGGTCTTTGGTGATGCATGAAATGGTTACAGTGAAAATTAGGTAGACTGAACACAACAACGTTAGGATGCCTTTTCTACGTTTCTATTCAGCTTAGTGACGATTGTTCTCATCTCTTCATCTCTGACACAGAAGTGTTGATTATTTCCTAGGGAGGTGTTAGAATATATACATGCATAAACTTTCTGTGTGTGACTCTTCCCCTTCCCTCTCCCAATCCCATGTTTACACACTCTTCTAAGGAACTTTCTAGCCTACTCTATTTTGGATTAGAGTTATATTTGCCTTTGAACTAAATCAGTATTCATGGGAGTGAGGATTTTTCTCTCCAAGCAGACAGCTTTGTAGGTTTGTTTTTGTTTTATGAAAACACATCTGAGGCTGCTCCTACCAGATGACCTGGAGTCTCGGAATTCTAACTGGTGATGGGAAAAGCACATTATCAAAAGCCCAAGCTTTTTATTTTCCTTTTTGTTTTTATTGCAAGCAATGGGGGAAATGTCAGAAGAATTATAAAATGGAGAAAATATTGATGGTTGCTAGGATGTGAGGTTTGTTTTTCCCTCCTCTGGTTAGGTTACTTGTGTTTATTTGGCAAAGGGCAGCATAGAATGGAGAACAAGGATGGGGGAAATGTCAAAAAATATTTTGTATATAACATTTGCAAGATAAGAACAAAGTGGGGTGAATGCCTAGATGAAAAGCTAAAAAAACAAATGCACACATAAATACAGAGGGTGCCAAAAAAATATATACACTTCTGGCGAACTACTGCTTGAGCAACATTGACCAAAGTGTCCACTCGTATACATTTTTTTGGCTCCCCCGGTATGTATACCTATACATCTATATATGCAGAGCATACATTAAATAAACATATATGTATAGTATATATTTTGCTAAGTAACTTTACATGCCTATTTAATCTTCATAATCACAATTTTCATTTTGTAGATGAATGGACTTGCACGTAGAGAACTTAAAGAACTTGCCCCAAACCATGTTTGTGTGGAGCCAGGATTTGAACTTAGGGAGGGTAATTCCAGAATCTATGTTCTTTACCACAAAGATAAATCTCATTTAGCTCTGTGAATTGTGAAGAGTGAGAGTTTAGGGAGTTTCTTTAAGGATTCACTACCACTCAGGATAACTGTAGGCAGCTAGTGTGATCTTCAAAGTAGAGTAGATCTAGATGGTCAGTTCCCTCTAAAAGAACCTCTGGAACAACCGGAGACAGTCCTGGAACCCGACATCTAGAACATATTTTGGGTCTGGACTGAATTGGCCTGGCAATTTGAAGAGAAGAAGAGGGATTCTATTTATTGGAATATTTTATAAACAGCACACGATTGTCACATGGTACAGGTGAATTTGAAGTGTTTTTTTCCTATTGATCTGACTTCTGATCCAGTTTTTCAAATAACTGCATGCAATATTGCTTACCATTCTGCTATTATCTTCAGAAGTACATAAATAGTAAAATTAACGAAATCCTTTATCTTCACTGTTTCAGCATATAATTTTCCCCATACACAGCCAGCTATCTATAAGACTGTTGTAATAAAAAATCTTTTATTCTGTGTAGCAGAAACCTTTTATTTTTGTTCTCTTCTGAATATGTTAATCACTTTCTATCCATGAATGATTGTCAGAATGGCACACAATATTTCCAGACAGTGAACAGAAATGCTTTTAAAGGGATGTGCATTTCCTATAAAAATTGGAGAATGGTTTTCATTCAGCTCAAAAAATACGGTAAATATTTCTTCCTTTATGGGCCCTACAAAGATGATGCCTGGAAATGGCAAGAGATGGTGTTCATTTGTCAGAATTGAAGTTTCCCGTCTGTGTGGTATGACTGTCATCTTAGCACATCTAGCACGTTGGTGCCCGTATCTGATCCCGTGTTTCATTCAGCTCTTAGGTGATGAGTATCTTAAGGGCAGAAATAATTTCTAAGTTTCCTGGGTATCTCTAGTTTTTTTCACACAATATTCGTTGAGCAAATTAATGTCCAGTTCCATCCTTTATCTAGTTACTTATACATCCATTAAATACTAGTGTTTCTAAGAAAAACATAAACATAGGCATCCCATAAATAGGTAAATTAACATTTGGGGCACCTACAGTATGATAATATCTGAACTAGGTATTTAATGGAGGAAGAGAGGAAGTACTAGATGTGGTCTCTTTCTTTAAACTACCTCTAGAGTAATGGAAGGAGAGGGTACAAAAACACACACAAAAATGTACAAGCATCTATTAGCAGAATGAATACAGTCATCCTGTACACATACAAATACTAGCTACATAAATACAGACCAATTAATTAGTGGTTGAGTATGCAGTACTTGTTTCATGCATTACCCTGGAGATATTTTGAATCCTAGCTACATTTCCCATTGCCATCTCTCATGCACCTGGCCATTTTCCCCAACTATCCAGCTGTAATATATATTTGTTGGATGGCAAATCTCTTCAGTGTTAACCTATCACATAATTCAGAAGATATATCTGCTGCAAAAATATCGTAATATGAATTTCACTACAATCTCGACTCATTTGCTTCTCTACCCTCTTTCCCCTTTGCCTTGCTCAGTATCCTCCCCATCTCCCAGCCCCCAAACCAGTTGGCTGTGCTGTACTTGGTAATATTATAATACCTTTATAATACCTTATAATACATCCTTATCACTTGATGTATTATAATTATTTATTTATGCATCTGTTTCTTTGATCAGCTATGAAAGAGCTTATCTTTAATGCTTATAATAGTTTCTTCCATTTTTAGCATAGTTTTTGGCTGAAAGTAGAGGCTTAGTCAATGTTGAGTAAATGACTAAGGCTGCAGATTGCTTTTACTAGCTCAGTTGAATCATTCTGCCACAAATCTGGAAGCACAATAATGAAAACCATCTTTACACCTCAATTTTCTGTGATTCGTACAGATAGCCTGAATTCCTGAGATGAAAATATGGGACATTTTTGTGGAATATTCTAAGTATGTCACTGAAGAACACTCCCCAGTTCTTGGCAAGAGTTAGTATCTCATCTCAGTGTAAAGAGTTACATAATCTTAGTTTTGACTACGACGACTTCATACCAAAACCCACCAGAACATGGTAGAACATTCTAATTCAGATCCATCAGTTCAGTCCCAGTGCCCAAATACACTGACCACCAGGCTGCACTGCAGAAGCATCAACTCCTGCCTTGCCACTCCTGCCACCTTCCTTTTCTCTTCTCAGCTTTCAGTATATGCTCATAATTATCCTCCATAGATTTGACCCAGTCTATATGGCATCCCTTTGGCAAATTAATAAGCTCTTAAGGCTTTAGGGGCAGCTCTAAAAAGTTATATAGACCAAATATTTCTTTAAAATCTTGTTTCTCAAATAAAAGTATAAAACTATTATAGAGATGTTTTTCTTAGTCTTATCCAGAATAAAACTGAATTGGGTAAGATATGATTGACTGTAGTCAATTAGCATTGATTAAGCTCTTTGAGTGAGGAAGGCATTGTATTAGAGTGGGTAATGAAGGAAAAAATGTGGTTCCTGTTTTTAAAGATGTCTGTATGTTGACTTGTTTAGAAATTGATCACAAGTATTATTTAATGACTTGAGTCAGTCTTAACAATTTAAACCTGTCTGTACATCACAATCACTTTGGTATCTTTAAAATAAGAAGGATGTCTCCATCCGATACCAAACACAGCTGAGTCAGTATTTTTAGAGGATTGAGCCTGGGAATCTGTGTTGTATTAAAGAAACTTCTGAGCAGATTCTGATGCTGCTATTAGACTAGCTTTTGGAAATCTCTAGTCTATATTTTACCTAAGTAAAACTCAATTGAGATGTTTGGATATGGAAATAACTATAAGAGTCATGTTAGTCTTGCTCTCCATTTTTAGTGACACAATTTTTAGAAATTAAGGAAAATTTTTAGTTTAATAATTTTTTAAAGTGAAAACTCAGGGAAAAGAAAACTGTAAGTACATTTCTTTTACCCAAAATGAAATGTCTGCATTTTTTTTCTTATGTGACTTATATAAAATTTACTTGTTATGCTGGAGTGGTTCATGATTTAGCTTTGCTAACGAGTGCTAATAGGAAGAACATCTGGCACATTGGAATAGAATTAGTTTTGGAAATCATGAAATTCAAATTAACCAGCAAATATTATCAAGTGCCTGCTACGTACCAGGCATAGTGTGCAAATAACCAAAAATATAAAAATGAAGAAATGAGCTACTAAGGAAAACCCGACTGTGGGAAAATAGTAAGTAATAGTGATTTATAAGTAGTAGCATAATATCAGGGGTGTTGTCACAATAATTCCTCTGAGTCAATCAAGGGCAAATTGAATTAAATCCTGTATTGTTAGAATTAACACCATTGAAGTTGGTGTTATCATTTTATATTTTTAATATTCATCAAAAAGGACTTCAAAGAGCTCATATTACATGCATTCAACAGGTTATTTATTACTTTCCAATACTCAGAAAAGGTCAATGTACTAATTTTTAAGGCAGCTAAAAGAATATAGAGGGTGGAACAGTAAAATAATTGGAAGAGAGTATCACAGATATCCTGATCCATGACAGTTAACCCAGAAGCAAAAATTAAATTACTCCTTTGGCAGAGGACGAGGTGTGGGAGAGGGGAAGAGAAAGAAGAGTAATAAATGAGGCTGGTTGTGGTAGAAGTCAGATTGTAGGAAAGTGGGGGAAGTCGTTAAAGGAAAGTAAAAGAAAGTGATATTTGGAATCCACGGTGGCACGGTGTACTGATGTTCTAGAATCTTGAGAGGATTGTACTCCTTGAAGTAGAGGGAGTGGGGGCGGGTGCACAGGGAGGGAGAGAAGGAGGGATTGGGAAGGGGTCAGCTCAATATCTGGTATTTGAAGGTAGTGTTTGAAGGCAGGTTTAACTTCCTTCCTCTTTAGTACTAATCAAGAGACAGTTTTGGAATTTCAACTGAGAACAATTTAAAAGTTAGGTAACCCTTCCTATATTCCTAAAGAGTAAATTAGTGTATGGTTAGATTTTCAACATAGTACCCTAATTCCTGAAAATTGTGATGTAATAGCAAATAAATCTAAAGGAAATTTTTACCTATGGACATAATGAAAATTTTTTTCTAATGCCATATTTCTTGTAGGTCACTTAAACAGCTTAGTGGTAACATATTCTCCATATTGATTACATATCTTTCAAAACAATTAAGAGGGATTGTATAGACAAAAATGGATGCTTCATCAGATATGACAAATGTAATTCATGCCTAGTTCTGTTTTTGGTGTTGTTTTTCTTATCGTGATTTTAGTAACAGAAAAAAAAGGGTTTTGAATTCTTACTCCATTTTCTCTTACCCTGCATGCCTACTTACGTTGAAAGATCTAAGTTTATTCTCTAAAACTCCAAAGGTTTCAATAGTTCCATCTTCAGTAGCAAATGTAAACATTTGTACTGAAATTTGGGTTTACAAACAGATTGCTTTATTTTGGTTGTGCTGTATGAAAAACAAGTCAGCTTTGAGAGAAGGAACTTATTACTCACCAGAGGAATGTCATAGAAACAAACAAGATCAGTCATGAAAGAGAACTGGAAACTTACAAGAACATTTGAAAACAAATTTTGTGCTTTTTTTATTCTTTAAAATGTGTATATATGTATGTAATCATCCATCCATACCAGACCCCATCCCACAAAAGGGCTAAATTAATGTACAAAAATACATACAAAACAAAGAGTAAAAATAAATTACTTGGGCAGTCTGAGCCAGAGGAATACTTGTGTGAGAATATAAGATGTGGTCATGTTCTGAAACAGTTGGTAAGGGAAGGATATGAATTTAGCTATAAACTTTCTAACCTATCGGATAAAAGAGAACAAACATCCACTTACAGGAATTATGGTGTCCACAAGATCAAAGCAGACTAGTTCTCCAGATAAAGCACAGCCCTTCCTAACCCTGAGCCCTGAGAGTGAGTTCTCTCTTGAGTCTTAGCAAAGGACCCTGTGTGATCTAGGAGTGATGCTGTCATCTCTGTGTCCCTGTAATAACCGCTACAGCGGCTTCTGTTTGGCTGTTTATTACAGTGTCCCTCAGTTTAGATCCAACAAAACCAAAGTACAATTCAGTAAAATCAATTCAGTGAGTTACCAAAATAAGGTAGTTCAAGTATGCAGCTTTGGAACAGAATATGTACAAGGGACAAACATGTATTGAATTGCCTCTCACATATACTGAATTGTTCTGTTAAGGAATAAAATGAGAAAAATCATGTTACATTAGGAAATTTTACAGAAGAAAAACTTAAGAAATGAAAGGAATAATTCTTTTATTCTGTACAAAATGATAGCTTTGTTTTAGTCCTCCTGGTACTGGGCTAATTAATACTTTCCTGAAGGAAAGCAGAAGCTTTTGAGGAGATAGGTTGGAGGGTGTTCTAAATAATAGGGAGCTAGCCATAGGCACCAAACTCCAAAGACCCTCACAAGAGGCCCCAGAATCTCAATACTTGGAGGTTGGCTTCAGGCCACAGCAGAGCACCACCTAATTAGCCCTACAAGTGGCACACCCAAAGGGTGGTCTCAACAGGTACCAGAGCCCACTGGGGCAAATCCCATTCAGTGGGTAAGCCCCCCGCACAGCAGCCTGTAAGCTGTGGGTTTGGCCAAACCCCACAAGTAGTCAGGCTAAGGGTCAATTCCACCCGCTGATGTGCCAATAGCAATCAAGGCTTAATATAACAGGAAGGCTCACACAACCCACACAAGGGACACTATTGGAGCACGCAGAACAGGTGACTAAGGAGACTGTGCCAGAGCCCCACAGGGCTCCTACTACATAAGGCCTCCTGGCCCAAGACTGGGAGACATAGATCTACCTAATACATAGAAACAAACAGAGAGGCAGCCAAAATGAGGAAACAGAGAAATACATCCCAAATGAAAGAATAGGAGAGAACTCCAAAAAAAGAATTAAATGAAATGGAGGCAAGCAACCTACCAGAGACAGAGTTTAAAACAATTGTTATGAGGATGCTCAAGGAATTTAGTGAGAACTTTAACACAGAGATAACAAGCATAAAAAAAGACATAGAAATCATAAAAAAGAACCAGTCAGAAGTGAAGACTACAATAACTGAAATGAAGAATACACTAGAAGGAATCGCCAGCAGACTAGGTGAAGCAGAGGATCGAATCAGCAATTTGGAAAGCCAGGTAGCAGAAAACACCCAATTGGAACATTAAAAAGAAAAAAGAATCCAAAAAAATGAAAAATGAGGATAGTTTAAGAGACCTCTGGGACAACATCAAGTATTCCAACATTCTCACCATAGGTGTACCAGAAAGAGAAGAGAGAAAGCAAGGGATTGAGAACCTCTTTGAAGAAATAATGACTGAAATCTTTTAACCTGGCAAAGAAAACAGACATACAAGTTCAGGAAGCACAGAGAGCCCCAAACAAGATGAACCCAAACAGGCATGCATCAAGACACATTATAATTAAAATGGCAAAGGTTAAAGACAAAGAGAGAATCCTAAAAGCAGCAAGAGAAAGGCAGCTAGTTACTTATAAGGGAGCTCCCATATGACTGTCAGCTGATTTCTCAATAGAAACTTTGCAGGCCAGAACGAAAGGATTGGCACAAAATATCCAATGTGATGAAAGGCAAGGACCTACAACCAAGGGTAATCTACCCAGCAAAGCTATCATTTAGAATCGAAGGAGAGATAAAGAACTTCCCAGACAAGAAAAAGCTGAAGAAGTTCATCACCACCAAACCAGTATTACAAGGAATCTTAGAGGACTTGTTTAAGACGGAAAGAAAAAACAAACAAACAAAAAAACAAGATAAAAATTATGAATAATAAAATGGCAATAGCTACATATCTGTCAACAGTTACTTTCCATGTAAATAGATTAAATGCTCCAACCAAAAGACATAGGTGGGCTGAATAGATAAGAAAAGAAAACGCTTACATATGCTGCCTACAAGAGACTCACTTCAGATTGAAAACACACACAGATGGAAAGTAAAGGGAAGGAAAATGATAATTCATGAAATGGAAACAAACAAACCAAAAAAGGCTGGGGCAGCAGTACTTATACCAGATGAAATAGACTTTAAAACAAAGGCTTTAACAAGAGACAAAGAAGGACCCAGTAATCCCACTTCTGGGTATTTATTTGAAGAAACCCAAAACACTACTTTAGGGGCCGTGTTCATCCATATGTTCATTGCAGCAATGTTTACAAAGGCCAAGATGTAGAGGAAGCCTGGGTGTCCGTCAATTGAAGAATGGATAAAGGGGAGGTGGTACAGATATACAGTGGAATATTTCTCAGCCATGGAAAGGAATGGGATCTTGCCATCTGCAGTGGCATGGATGTACCTGAAGGGTAGTGTACTGAGTGCGGTATGTCAGACAGAGAAAGACAGATGCAATGTGATTTTGCTTATGTGTGGAATCTAAAGAACAAAGTAAACAAACATAACAGAAACAAACTCTTAGATACAGGAAACATTTTGATGCTTGCCAGATGGTAGGAAATTTGAGGGTGTGGATGAGAAAAGGGGAAGGAATTACCAAGTACAAATTGATTGTTACAAAGTAGTTATGGGGATGTAGGTTATAGCATAAGGAATATAGTCAATAGTATTGTAATAACTATTATGGTTTCAGATGGGTACTAGATTTGTTGGGGTGATTGATGGGAGTGGTTGGGGGACAGGGTGAAAAAGGTGAAGGGATTAAGTACAAAGTAACAGTTACAAAATAGTTATGGGGATGTAAAAACATAGGGGATACAGTGAATGATATGGTAATAAATATGTATAGTGCCAGGTGGGTGCTAGACTAGTCAGGGGGATCACTCTTATATAAATGTCTAACCACTATGATGTACACCTGAAATTAATATAAAACAATATTGAATGACAACAGTAGTTGGAAAATTAAAAAGAGGTGGTGGTGAAAGGGAATAAGAGGTCTGAATTTCCAGGTATGAAACAAACATGTCATGGGGGTGTGCAGCGTAAGGAATATAGTCAGTAGTATTGTGATAGTGTGATACAGTGTGAGATGGTTGCTGGACTTGTGGTGATCACTTCTTTAAGTATATAAATGCTCAATAACTATGGTGTACCCCTGAAACTAATATAATTAGCTATATTTTTAATAACAATCTTGAAAAACAAAATACATGAAGAAAAAAGTTAAAAAGAAAGAAAATTAGTAGGAGAAATCACATTCCTGTGAGCAACAAAAATGAGTACATACATAGAAATAAACATAAAAAGAAATGTGTAATTAAAGTTTATATGAATAAAAAAATTTCCTTACTTTTTTAAAGTTGCTGGGATTGTAAGAATTACAGAAGCCTTCCCAGAATGGAAAGGTAGAATTAAATGCTAAGGGACCACAGTTTTTCTTACCAAGTGGCCTGGTTCTTTGGGGAAAGTGGACTGACCCTTGACATGTGAATGCTTTTTATTACTCAGATCTCTAAATCATTTCCCAAAGAGGCCTAGGTCAGGCAACCAGCAGGCTTGAATTATGATACTTTCTTCATACCTTTGACTTATTGAAAATCTCATTTATTATTGACCAAATTTACATGCTTTCATTTTTTACATGAGTTCCCATTGGTAAAATTAATCATTTGATCAAAGTACCGAAATCAAACAAGAAAAGAATGAATAAACAATAAACCCTAGAAAGTTCAGATTACCATCCAAGTTCTATTTATTTGGAGTCATTTCTAGGCTAAATGTAAATAACTTCGGACTTGAAGAAACTCTGAACATTTTCTTTCCTATGAAATTTCCCTAACTGAAGAATGCAAATAGCTAGAAGCTTGACTGGCACATTTTTCTTGTTAATAATAACATTCTTGTATACCACATAGCATGGTACACAAGTAATTTGCCTCTTATTGCATACATTCTGATAATAATTCTGGTTATGAATTAGAGTGAACAATGTGGGGAGGTGGAAAGCTAATCATTTATGACCATATTATTTTAGGTCTACTTATGCTTTTGCCATTTTGGTAACAGTAAACAAGAACATTGCATATTTCTTAAGTGGATTTCAACGTATGAAAGAAGATGGCCACCTGGCTGTTTGCTGCTTTTTGGTTTTCAGAGCTGAGGCCACCTAAGCTCCCCGAGCAATCTTCTCCATCAATAGGATGGCCTGAGGATACAGAGATGGGTGACATTGTCTGGTGGACCCTCATTTTCATCCGGATATAAAGACCGAAGTATCATTCACGTCTTGCCATTTCATGTGCAGCCCAGACCACAGCAGCCACTTCTGATTTTTCTCTCTTATTTGGGGATGACTGGGAAGAAGGAAGAAGCCAGATTTATTTGTGGGAGTAAATGTTTTTTAAGACTTCTCCTCTGTTGTGTCTGTGGAATAAAGGATGTCAGTTAAAAACTGGCATTACATGACAAACACAATTTTCTAGAGTCAAGATACACCATTAATTTTTGCAGAGATTTTAATTCTCCTAGAAAGAAAGTATAATTGTTTATTTAACTATCCTGTGTGCTTCTAGGGTAAAAATGTGTTAGAACAGGGGGTAGGACTCCAGAAGCTTATGGGTAGAAGAGCAGAAGCTATAGAACTACTTAACTGGGCAGTTTTTCATTCTGGGACTCAACTGCCCCATCTGTAAAGGATTTATGAAAACAAAACACAACACAACACAACAAAACAAAACAAAGACACTTGCTAGGTGGTTGTAAGGCACAGCGATATTTTATATTAGTATCATCAGAGTTTATTGATGATAAAATCAAGTGATAATTCTACAAATGAGAAATGAAAACTAGTTTTGAATTGGGTATTTTTGGAAGGCATACATATAAAATGTTAAACTTACTTGGGTTAAAAAGTCAGATTAAGAAGTATCTAATTTTGTCAGTAATGTTCAGCCAATATTTACAGTACATATCAATTTGATTTTTATGGTCTATAATGGGGAAGAAGAAAGAAGAAAAAAAGGAAGAGGAGATGTAAAGTTAAAAGGTAAAGGAAAAGACAGAGTGAAGCCCAAGGTCAAAATTCAACCACCTAAAGATCCCTTAGGTTGGACTCTCACAGGTCACGTGACTGCTCCTCTTTCTTCCTAAGACAAGGTAGGAGACTTAGTTCCCTAGATCCATCTGCTAAACAGCTGAGGCAACTTCCTAAGCTGCAGTGATCTTCCTTTCTTTAATATTGTTTCATTCTTTCCCTCCTCTTCCTTCTCCTCCTCCTTCTTCTAACTCATTCATTCTTTCGTTCAACAAATATTCTTTGAGCATCACGTATGTGTCAATCTGTTCTAAACACTAGAGTTCCAGCAGAGAATTAGTCAAAGTTCCTGACTTTGTGGATCTTATATTTTAGTGGGATAGAATCAATAAAAATAAATGAATTCTTACATAATGTAATCTCAGATAGTGACAGGAGCTATAAAGAAAAATAAACCAGGGTGAGGGGAGAGAGATTGATGGGGAGGGAAATTTCTTCAATGTTCACTACTTGTAAACTCTCATATGGTTATTCTGACCAGAGAGGCCCAGCAGCTTACCTACCTCTGAATTACACTGCATAATGTATTTAAGTGTCCGGTCCCTGAAATCAAACTCCAGCTCTATTATCTACTTCTTTTGGGATTTTAGATAAATTACTTATCCTCTGTATTCAGTTTTCTCAATTGTAAAAAGGGAATGATAATCATAACTACATCACAGTGTTGTGAAGATTAAGTGACAGAGTGCATATCAGATGTTCACTTTTGTCCCTCGTACACTAATTTAAAAATAAATGTTAGCTATTATCATTAGCAATATCACTCAGTTATAGTTTTGTTAACTTAAAAATAAAAGACCAAAATGAGAGCATTTATTTGATATCAAAGAGAATAGCTATTCTGGAAGTACTGATCCAGGCAGAAACCCAATAGTGTTCCAATTGGAAGGTGAGGGCAAGAGGGTATTTATGAGAAAGGAAAGGGGAATAATTACATGAATAGAAGAAAGGAATTTTTTCTGGTGCTAATAAGCCAAGGAAGGAATTTCTATAGGTACAAATAAACTATTCTTTAGCTGTACATTGTGATGCTAATTCTAAAGAATGTTTTCAGTTTTCAGTCCTGTAGTCAGGATTTCGGCTTCCCTGTTAGCTTTAAAAACAGTTGTTTGAAATACAGTGTTTGTTTGTCCCAGTCCAAAAGTGACTTTGCCCCGTTCAGCCATTCCGAAAATTCAAGGAATAAGATGTGCAAGGAAGTTCCTCTGGAATGGCTGCCCTGGCTCTGTTCTAAAGTGGCTGCACTCATATCAACTTTTCACAGTTTATATATTCTTTCCACCTAAAACACAATTGTGAGAGTTTTTCATGTATTTAAATATTCCTTGGAAAAACCATAGAGTATGCTGTCATGTATACTATCTTTCACTTTTGGATGAAAAAGGGCCCCAGTACAAGTTTAGTGACTGAAAGTAACCTCACAGGGTGATCTGATCAGAAATTTCTAACTAGGCAGGTCATGGTGGGTCGTCATACCCGAGGCCTATAACTTCTTTAGTAAAAGGTTTTTAAGCAACCCTGTCCATTGTTCTTATGCATATAGATGAACACACCTTTGAAATGCCAGAAGTAATCCTCTTTTCCAGACCCCTCAAGGAGTAACCACCCTCAAGAGAGCACATAATGCTGTGAACTGTCCTGTACTTTGTTTTTGCCCACCTTCACGTAATCTGCCCTAAGTTCCCTCCTTATTTCCAAATGTATAAAAGAAACTACAAAACTCATTCTCTGGAGCATTTGAGATCTTGCTTCCTGGCACTGTCATCAGTTTGGCTCAAGTAAAAATTCTCTGCAGGTCTAGATGTTCTGACATAGACAACTTAATCATTTTCTATTATTGGATATGTTTCTACAATTTTGAAAGTGCATTATATGTCACAAAGTTCACCTCGCTTTCCTCACATTTAAACTAAAAAGAAACTATAAACTTATGCTATGATTTATGTTTTCCTGTACTATGGTTAATATGTTGTAACTTGTTTAATTCTAAAAAAATTTACAAACAATTTAAATATATTAATACTTGGAATCAGCATTGTTATTATTTAAAAACAATAAGTCAAAGCGATTAAGGTACCTGTTCTTGGACTCTTTGCTCAGAGGAGTTGCTCCCCTCAATACTGTGAGTTTCTCGATGTAGTAACATTTCAAGGTATTTTGTAAATGTTTGTTTCACACAATTGGAATTTGAACACTAAACTTTCTGAGGTAATTTAATGCCCACCTTCCTGGAAGTGCTTTTTATGAAAATAGGCACGTGATGTGTATTTATTAATTTGATTTCATCCACTATTTTCCACCTTAGCTGTTTGGGGTCCTAAAATTGCAGATAATCAACATAGTGATGCTTTAATCTTTACCAGTTTCTACATATTATTGTCATCTTGCTAAGTGTACAATTTTTTGAAAAGGACTAATTTTATTTGGAAACTAATTTTAGCTCCCTGGCCACACTTAACTCTTTTCTTCATTAAACCAGAAAGAGAATGTTTAATCATGGTTTTGTGGCTCCTTTTCTGTAAGTAAATGGAGATATCTATTCCCTTTGACTTGTGTGATTAATGACCTATCGGAGCAATTAATAGAAAATAAAGCATCTATTAAAACAACAGATATATTAAATATTCTTTTGTTTTTGGACAAATACGTATTGTATTTCATGATCTCTGATAAAATTAATTGTAATACAATCAACTTCTGACTGTCTGAGAGAAGATTATTCATTACGTAGATTAACCATGACTAACATAATTCCATTTTTGTCCTCCTCCTGGTGTTTAAGACATATTTAGCCACTTCCTTTCAGTCCCTTAGTTTGTACTGTTAAGTAACAATATTCTACTGAATAAATTTAAAGATTTAATTGGCTTTACTGAATGATTCATGAATTGGGCAGCATGCCATCTAGTAAATAAAAAGGTGCTCTGAGTAGCTGTACAAAATAGAAGGTTTTTATAGGCAGAAGGAGGGTAAGGCAAGGAGGTTAAAAGAGTGGATTATTTTAGGCAAGTTCACCTCCCTGTTTAGGTAAAAAAGGGGGGGGGGGCTCTTACCAGGCAGATTACCTCACTAGTGTTGATCAGGAAATTCCAGACTGACTGATTTAAAATTCCACTCCTGGGAGAGACTGAACTGAAATTAGATTAGTTGTTAAGTCTTGGTGGAACTTTGCACAAGTGACTCCATTTTGGGTCTGTTGTTTCTTTTACTTAGAAAATCTAAAGTATATTTGATATCCGATGAGGCAAAACAAATAATGCAAATATGGGGCATAAAATATATAAACTATAAAATCCAAAATAGATAGTCTTTTGATTACCTGTTAGTTTTGGATTATTTATACCACTGTGTTTTATCCATTACTCAAAAAAATTAAAAGTAAATGATATTATTTTTATAAAAAACTATTGCCAAAAATTCTTATTCAAATAATTGGTAGAATTGATGAACAAGAATCATTTATATTCTTATTAAGTGCACAAGCTAACAAAATTATGGTCAAGTTTTCTATATTAATTAAATAAAACAGCTTTTGTCATCATAGTTGTATTTGTTATGTTGTTCAATTTGGTGCAGACAGTAAGAACCATCTTTCTGTCTGAGTGAAGATTATTCATTATGTAGATTAACCATGACTAACATAATTCCATTTTTGTCTTCCATTTCTGACTTCGTGCAATGGCTTATAAAAGTTACCATATGTTAGATCTTCCTCTTAATGTTTGGTCTATTTTAATGACTAGATAAATGTCCAGAGGTTAAGTTAGGCCCATATAAGCTTTCTAGAACTAGTAGAAAAGTGATAGGGCTTGTATATTTCAATAGAATAAACATGAAATTGAGAATCAGCTTATAACTTAATTCTTATTGTCATCTTTGGAAAGTCACTTAATTTCCCTTTAGGCTCCATTTTCCCCAGTTCTAAGATGATTATAATATTTTGTTTGGAATTATTGTGAAAATCAAAGGAATAGTTTATAAAAACACTATGTAAACTGTAAAATACTGTATATTTGTTATTTATATTAATACATGGGGGGAAATTCTTGACTTGTCTGGTGAGCCAGAAACTGACCGATGTCCTCGTCCCATTCTGTAGGTACAATAAGATTAAGAAGCGAGGATGATTACACCGCCCTCAGGTAAGTTACGTCATATCACCTGACCTTTAAAACTAATCAGTGAACAACCTAAGCCTTAAATCGGCTCTAGAAAAGTTTCATTTGTCAGGCTCAGAGGTCCTATTTGATTTTCCTCTCTGTCCAGTAAGTTCATGATTTGCAGCTCACTGAGCTAAAACACACGCATCCCAGAATATACATAAAAAGAGTATGAACTGAGATAATTTTAGGCCCAGAGTGTTTTTGGGAATAGAATGATGAAGAATCCAAGCAGAAATGGGATGTACCATGGAATTCTAAGTACCAGCTTACTTTTTCGTGTTGAACATGACCTTTCTTTCCTGGAATGCCATCTGAAGACTGTCTTTGTACCTCTGAACCGATGAGTGGGAGGTATCTTAGACTAGCGGGGCTTGGTACCTAGAAGAAATAAAGAGTTGGTAACACATACTAAACTGGTTACTTCTGTAATGTGAATTCAGGGGTAGGCGGTAGGGAGTGAGAAGTTCCAACTGCTTTAAAATACACTTCCCTTCTCAGTTGCCCGTTATTAATTCTTAATATTAATACTTCACCCTTAGCATCATCTGTAAGTTAAGTGTTTGATACCTATTACAATGAACATGTTTTTGGGAAGGAGAAGTAACATTTTAAGAAATAATAAGTTAACATTAAGTTGAAATATTTCATCTTCAGTTTATTATTCATGGTTAATTAATTAGTTCTTAAAACAGACGTTATCTGGAGTGGAGACTTGAAGGATAAGTAAGGATTTGGAAGGAAACGGGTGGGTGAATTCTGGGCAGATAATGCAGAACAAAGTCACAGAAGAGGGGAGAATAGTGATGCTTCAGGGATAGCAAGCAATTTGGCATAGCTGGAGTACATGGTAAAATGTGGTAGAAATGAGGTGACACAGTTCAGGCAGAGGCCAGATCATGCAAGGTTTGTATGCCAGGCTAAAAGCATTTGGATTTTATGCTGTAGGTGATGAGCAGCTAGGATGCAGGTGGAAGTAGTTTCCTGTGGTGCGGTTCAGTGTGGAATGTCAGAGACAGATGATCAAGGCCGTTGACACACACAACGGAGGACCTCTGTGATCGGACACAGCATGTTTATGGAAGCATCAGTCAGCTTCGTGTGTCATTTTTTCCAACCGTGCTTAGTAGCCCAGTGTCAGCAATGAGACGTCAGGCGCCCTATTGTTCTGTAACCACTCTGGTCCACGAAACATTCAACTCACCCTGTATATAGGCAGAGAACCAAAAACAATCCCTGCCTCTTTGTTTTCAGTCCTGAAACTTTCCAAGGCATGTCTTCGGATCTGTGAAACAGAGGAGTGAATATTTAATGAAAAGGACACATTTCATAAGTGGCAAAATTCCTGGGTTCAAATTTTGACTCTACACTTAGCTGCATGACTTTGGCAAATTTTTGCCCTGTTGACTATTCATAACAGTCAAATGAGATTATGTATACAGTAAAGTGCTACTCAAATGTAATTTACTACCTTTGTGTTATTACTGATAACCTGTCAAAAAGAAATTAGCAGAAGTGAGTAGAAAATATTACATAATTGAGAATGCAAAGGAATGGGCAAAACAAGATTGCTGGTAAAATCAGAGATTCCTAAGTGAAAGGTATTTTAACTCAATGTTAGTATAAACCTTTGTTATTTTACCAAGTAATTGAGAATTTGAAGGTGTGATAAGAAGAAGGCAAGTGTTTTAATATTTGCTGTATTCAGTTGTTTCAAGAGCTTTAAAACCTTTCTGGAGTTTTCCCCAAATTTATTTGTTTCAGTTAAATTACTTTAAAAAATATTCATCTTCAAATTGAAAGAGAATATTAAAAGTGAATACCAATTCTTACTTTTGGGTTTTGCTATTTCAATCCTATTAAACAAAACAAGATGCTATGCATGTATCTTTGCCCATGAGGAGTTTATGATTTCGTGGTGGCGGGTGGGATGTAAAGGTCAGTCTACAAATAATTCCAATTCAGTGTAGAGCATGGTAAGTGAATGTATTTGAGGCACAAAGCAGGGAGAGATTGGGGCCTTTGGAGAAAGTGGAATTAACATTTACATTTGGTATACATTTTCTCATTTACTTCTCACAACAACTCTTTGAGAAGGAAAGAGATAAAATAACTTATCTGGGCCAGTCTGGTGGCTCAGGTGGTTGGAGCACCGTGCTCCTAACACCCAGGTCACTGGTTTGATTCCCCCATGTGCCATGTGAACTGCACCCTGTACAGCTAAGATTGTGAATAACAGCTCTCCCTGGAGCTGGGCTGCTGTGAGAAGCTGGAGGTTGGTGTGAGCTGCCGTGAGCTGCTGTGAGCAGCCGACTGATGACCTGAGACCGACCGCCTCAGCCGGGGGAGCTCAAGGCTCCTAATACCAGCATGGGCCAGGGAGCTGCGTCCTACACAACTAGACTGAGAAACAACGGCTTGAACCGGAGTGGGGGGGGTGGGGGGTGGAAGAAGGGAAAAAAATAAATAAATAACTTATCTAAGATTAAACCTAATTCTGTTACATTCCACATCCACTGTCTCTCCTGCTTGTCACCCTGCTTCTGGGAGAAGCTATCTGAATTCCATTGGGACAGAAAGGTTTGGAAATTGCTTCATTTCAAAAGTGTTAAATATTTATTAAATATGAAGTTGACACAGTAAAAGAATTATGACATAATGAATATTCATGGACCTGCTGCTCTGCTTTATAAATTGGAACAGTACTCTCAACTTTGAGGTTCTCAGTGTACTATTCTCTGGCCTCAGTTTTTTTTCACCAGCCCTCAGATGTAATGACTATCCTGAATTTTGTGCTTTTATTTCTCTTGCTTTTAGCTATATAGTTTTGCTGTATATGCTTTTTGCCAAAACAATATTTTATTTAATTTTGGCCCTTCTTGACTTTTATATAAATGAAATCATTATATGTATTTTCTTATGCAAAACTTTTCTCATTCCATAATATGTTTCAAACATTCATTTATGTAGGTGAGTGTTATTCTAGTTCATGTATTTTCACCGTTCCATAGTATTCCAATTTATAAATGTGCCATAATTTATTTACCGGTTATAGTGTTGACAAGCGTTTAGGCTGCTTTCATGTTTTTACTATTACAAATGATACTGCCCTGAGCATTCTTGTACCTGCCTCCTAAGCACCTGTTCAAGAGCTTCTCAGGGTTTATACTTAGTAGGGCATGCCTATTTTCAACTTTACTGGATAATGCCACATTGTTTTCCAAAGTGGTTCTACCAATTTCCATGATTTCCACCAGCAGATTACTGTTCTGATTGTGCTAAATGCACACTGACCCTTGATATTGTCAGACTTTTTGATATTTGTCATTCAGGTGGGTATAAAGTGGTATTTTATAACATTATTGATGTGAATTTCCATGTTTACTAATACGGTTGAGGATGTTTTCATGTGTTTATTAGATTGTTTTCTTTTGTAAAGTATCTATTCAAGTATTGGACCTTTCTTAAAATTGGACTGTCTTTTAGTCTTACCTCTGTTTAGGATACTAATCCTTTGTCAGTTACAAAGGTAGGACGGATTTGGACAGATAGAGAAGAGTCATGGAGAGAACAAGGATAGCCCAGGTGAACTGTAGGGACAGAAGGCTGAGAGGAAGGCTTAGGGAAACATCTATTCTGATTTGTAGCGGGTAGTGCAAATGTAGGTTAGTGATGGGAGGTAAATTTAGAAAGGTAAGTTTGGTTTAGTTTGTGTAAAATCTGGAGGAAATCAATTTTAATTAATGTCAGACCTTAGCCTAAAGACTCATGCTATCCTCTTTCTTCGGAAGTGTTAGGAACAAAATGAATAACAGTATACTTTTCTCTCCTAATTCTGCACTGAAGAAAAGTGTGTCTGTCTGTGATGAGCGGAATAATGGCAACCAAAGATGTCCACACCCTATTCCCCTTACACCCAACATGTGAACATATTGCTTCACTTGGCAGAAGGGGCTTTGCAGATGTGATGAAGGTTAAGAACTTTGAGGTGGATTATCCAGGTGGGCCCAAGCTAATCGTAGGAATCCTTAAAAGCAGAGAACCTTTCCTGTTGTGTCCAAGTCATGTGACCACAGATGACCAGTCAGAGAGATGCAACATTTCTGGCTTTGAAGATGAAGGAAGTGGGGCATAAACTAAGGAATATGAGATTCTCCCCTGGAGGCTTCAGAAACAGAACACAGCTCTGGCAGCACCTTAATTTTAGCTCAGTGAGACCCAGGTCAGATTTTCAACCTACAGAACAGTAAAATAATTGATTTGCATTGTTTAAGCCACTAAGTTTGTAGTAATTTGTAATAGCAACAATAGAAAACGAATACACGGTGCATATCTAAATTCAGGAAACAAAAACAAAATGTGTTTGCTTGTTTGTTTGTTTGTTTAAAGCTACCTTGGGAGAAGAAAGAGACTTGAAAAACTTAAAATCATGTTCCACTTCATAGGCTTTGGGAGGTACACGTTTGAAAAGCAAAGACATTGAGCTCATTTTCTTCCATCTGCATATAAAGATACAAGAAAAACTGTTAAGTACACACACACGCACACACACACTCGTACCCCTTTTATTCTCTTCCTACTAAATAAGTACCCATTACATCCTTTATTTTTTGGGTCCCCAAATTTTCTGGCTCCCATCGCACTAGCCCTGATGATACTACCTTTTCATTTAAGTCTTACTCCACTTGGCTTCCCAGATTTCCCTCTAGGGAAACCAAAGAAATTTCTACTAAGCCTGAACATTCCATGTGGTAAAATTCATTAATAGCCATTGGAAAAAACTGTATAGTAGGGACTGGGTACAAAACCAATGCCTGATATTTGTGGGACTCAGGGCATCTTCCACTGTAGTTAAAACTTATTTGTGCATGTATTTAAAAAGTCATAATTAAAGATTAAAAACATTTAAAAATAATAAATAGTATGTCCTGAGATGGAGTACTTCTATAGAAGAAGGCCCATTGTTCTACACACAAGACATAATTATTTATAATGTGAACACATCTGACATTTAAGCTATCCCAAATACATCATACTGTTCCATACTTCTGTATCTACTATTTACATCTGTTGCCTCTGTTTGTGATGTTCTCCACTAGTCATTTTTTATTTGTTTGGCAAATATATTTTGAGTGCCTACTGTGTGCTAAGCACTGAACTAAGAACTGGAGAAATAAAGATATGTGAAATGCATTCCTTGTACTCAGCAAACTCATAAAATAGTAAAGATGCAAATTAACAAATTATAATATATTATTTCAAGTATATGGATGTTCAAGATTCAGCAATTACCCAAAGGAGATTGATCAACTTTGCTTGGTGAATCTTAGCATATCTTGATGAGTTTTGGCTCTAGTGCACCCCCTCTTACGTTTTAGCCAGACTTCTCCAGTGCCCCTTACTCAATAGCCAGGGCAAGTCTTGAACTCTTCCGTGGGGTTTGGGCAGTCACCTGGAACCTCGAATTGCTTCTGTTTTGATATGAATTCTGTGTGGCTTCTGACGCAGCCTGGCAATTCCTATTAACAACCATTCTATCGACTTTTGGACTAGATGATGGCATTGGGTCTCTCCAGCTTTGACTTACTTAGGATTTCCCTGAAAGGACTTTATCTTAGACAAACCTTTCTGTTTCTTCCCTCTTTGGACTTACTTAGTCAGCTCCCCCAGTTTTGGTCTGTTGGATGTTACCAGTCTATGCAGGTCTGGTCCCCTGAAGGCTAGACATTTAGACATCCATCATCTAGGGTTGAGCTTTGCGAATGTTGAGAGCTCAAATGAGCACCAATCTCTTTCATTATGACAAGGATCCGACCACAGTCAAAACCAGGACTGAGCTTTCCAAAAGCACAAAACAATGTTTCACCAACATTCTATTCCCCGTTGGGGGACTGTCCTTTCTCCCCTGAACCTTTAAGCATGCTCAGACCTCCCCCACAAACAAGTAAATCCATGAAACGAACTCTTCTTAAACCTCAGAGCTATTTGACTTCCTTAGAAAGTAATCTATACTATAATCACCTCAATCTCCTATTTATTTTTCAACCATTGCGATGATGGTTATCCATCACTCCATTGAAATCACTCTCTCTAAATTCGTCAATGACCCTTCAACTGACAAACTTGCCAAATCCAATGTTTACTTTTCTATTGTCCTATGAGGCTTCACTGCCATGTTTTACAAATGAGTCCTCTCTACCACTTTACTTACAACTCTCCTTCCTTGATTTCCATATACCACTTATTTGTGGTTTTCCTTTCAGTATCTTGGCTTTTCCTTCATAATATTTTTCATTTGTCTCTCTTCCTTGGTCTGCTCTTTAGAGGCTATTGTTTATTGTTTTTTTTTGCCCCCTTCATTTTCTGTTTTTCTCACTCTACACATAAGACCTAAGGGACTTATCCACAATGAGAATATCACTGTACTGATGACTTCAAAATCTTTATCTATAGCTTTGACCTCTTTGGAGAGCTCCAGACAGGTCTAGCTCAGTGCTCATTAAATATTCCCACAAGCATCTCAGACTTCAACCTGTCCAAAATCAAACTCACTGTCTTTTCCCTCAGACCTGCTTTTTCTCTTGTGTTATTGTGTCACAGTGATTTCAGTAAAGTTTAAGATCTTTATATTGGCCCCTAAAAAAAGCTTATTTTGCTTTAGCCCCTGTAGAATTTTCTTGCTTTATCTTCTCCATGTGCTCCCTACTTGCTCCCTGAATTCCAATCCTTGAAAGCTTATGTGATAGTCTTTATTTTGTGCCTTTGCTTAGGCAATTGCCTCTGTGGTATTGTTTGTTTGTTTGTTTGTTTGTTTGTTTGTTTGTTTGTTTAAATCCTGTTTGCCCCTCTGTGCTTATCTTAAGAATTGCTGTTCTTGGCAGTGCTATTATATCGAATTATAGATTTTTGTGCATCCTTCCACTGGATTGTGAACTTAATGAAAATTTTGGTCTTTTCACCTCTGAATTGTCCATGTCCAACATGGTGTTACAGCATCATTATAGTTTAATTATTGTCTGGCATTTAAAGTAATTCTAATGGTCTTACCTTTTCTGGTCAAATACCAGAGGATATTCATATTTTTGTTTCTTCTCTGTGAACTTGTTTTCTTCTTTTATTTCTATGGGATATTCATTAACATCACAAGGCAAAATGAAATCACCTATCTGTGATAAGTTGAAGAGCCTTCTCTGTCCAAAATATCCAAGGTAATGACCGTTGGCAGCATGCCAGAGCCTGAGGAAAGGCAGACGTAGGGGGAATAAAGTAACAGAAATTCAGTGGGAGTTCTATTATTGATCTAGCTTTTCACTGGTCCATCAGGGATTTTAAACTTGAGTCCAGGACTCTTCCTTTTAAATATATGAGTCTAATCATAACATAAACATTTTTATCGTTAGAATTCTAATCTACAACAATTTTGGGAAATGTCAGTTTGAATCTGTGCTTATGAATCTGTACTTCCATTCATTAAAGCCAGAAAATAAGGAACAGATTTTTCTCCAACTAACACTGCTCATTCAAGCTAATCAGAACCCATGAGGACTGAATGTGGAACGGGCTGTATCTCAGCTGTCTACTTTTTGCATCAATAGAACTTTTGGTAGGAGATACCTAGTGATTCTTTTACTATTACTAAAATCCTCTCGACATCCATCCATGATTCCTACTATTGTGGAAACATCATACTGATGTTTACAACTGAGGTCTGAAATAGGATGGCAAAAAGAAGTGGCTCCTCATCCGTATGCATTATTTCACCATCAGTTCATTCCAGGAGGCCACTCTAATTAGCCCACGTGGTTTAAAGTAATACAGAATGTAATTAGCAGGAGTGTGTCCCTATGTCTTATAGAAAGATAAAATAATATTTGGAAGATCTTCCTTTTATGTCTTGATTTCACCTTTAGGGTAACAAATGATGGAAACAATCATCATGTTTCTGCTGCAATGACCCAGGAGGAAGATAAGCTAAATGAACTCAGAGAAGATTCCACAAAGTCTAAGTGGTATTCCAGACCCAAGCGGTAGGCACTGAAGAGAAGGCAGAGCAGAGGTGTCCAGTCAGGACTCCTCACACCTGACAGTGTTCTGAGAACGTAGCATGATTATCCTACGTCCCTTACGTATTTACATTCCCCAACACTACATAAATGTCATGTCCTTGCCAAAGCCACTACCAAAGTGAAATGGACCAGCCCTGTCCACACAGAAGTTAGAGGGGTGAGGGGCTAACTTCAGGAGAACTCTAAATTCATTCTACTCTAAGTAAGTAACTTTTGGCTTCCTTGTTTTGTGGCATTTCCTGTTCCAGGTAGTCTGATCCCACCTCTTAGCCTGATATCCTGGGTCTCAGATATGAATCCTTAGTCCCTTTTGTTTTCTGCCCCAGAGCTAAGCTTTTATGTTTTTTCCTGTTATAAAGTTATTATCTTTTTGACAAATTTAGAGTATTAAAATTGCCTACCCCTTTAGAAAATGGCAGCTAGTATTAGCAAAAGGACGTGGCTTACGTATGAAGAAAAGGGTATTCTGAGATAGGTATTAATAGAGCTAGAATTTTCTGAACTGAGCATCTGGGACTATCTTCACTTGAAGGAATCATGAAAGTAATTTCTTCAAGTCAAGGGTAACTGGTTTGAGCAGGGACTGCTTGTAACAACAGAGAATGTGCACACAGGTGATGTGTGTGTATGGTTTTGGCACAGTTGGTGCCAATACACAGTCTCTTTGAAGCACTGACCTGGGCCCAGCAGTTATTTCTCATTTTTTTTTTTTTTTTTTTTAAGATTTTATTGGGGAAGGGGAACAGGACTTTTATTGGGGAACAGTGTGTACTTCCAGGACTTTTTTCCAAGTCAAGTTGTTGTCCTTTCAATCTTAGTTGTGGAGGGCGCAGCTCAGCTCCAGGTCCAGTTGCCGTTGCTAGTTGCAGGGGGCACAGCCCACCATCCCTTACAGGAGTCGAACCAGCAACCTTGTGGTTGAGAGGACGCACTCTAACCAACTGAGCCATCCGGGAGGCAGCTCAGCTCAAGGTGCCCTGTTCAATCTTAGTTGCAGGGGGCGCTGCCCACCATCCCTTGCGGGACTCGAGAAATTGAACTGGCAACCTTGTGGTTGAGAGCCCACTGGCCCATGTGGGAATTGAACCAGCAGCCTTCGGAGTTAGGAGCACGGAGCTCCAACTGCCTGAGCCATCGGGCCGGCCTCTAATTTTTTTTTGACATTTTATATTAATTTCAGATGTACAGCACAGTGGTTAGACATTTATATAATGTAAGAAGTGACCCAATTAACACTTCTGAGGACAGGTAGCTGAAATAAGCTGGACAGAGACCCCAGAGACAGAGTAGTGAAAAACATCCATAATAATAAAATGTCATATTATTGATTTTTTCCCACTCATAAAATAGCAGCTCCATTTGCCCCCAAATAGAACCTTATCCCCACAGATTCACCTTGAACTCAACATTTCTAGAAGTTCTCCTTCATCCATCCACATGCTAAATATTTTTCTCTTTTAGTGCCTGCTCCTCAATGAATGACACCAATGTTCACCTAGTTGTATATGACAAGAGTCATTCTTTTTTAAAATATGTTTTTCTTTTTCAATTATACCTCACATACACTATTCTGTTAATTTCAGGTATACAACATAGTGAGTAAACATTTATATAATTTACAAAGTAATCACCCCAATAAATCTAGTACCCATCTGACACCACACATAGTCATTACAATATTAATGACTATATTCTCTATGCTGTACTTTACATCTCCATGACTGTTCTGTAACTACCAATTTGTACTTCTTAATCTCTTCACCTTTTTCACCCATCCTCTAACCCCCCTCCCATCTGGCAACCATCAAAATGTTCTCCGTATCTATGAGTTTGTCTCTGTTTTGTTTGCTGGTTTATTTTGTTTTCTAGATTCCACATATAAATGAGTTGTTTCACCCTCTAGGTCCATCCAGGTTGTTGCAGATGGCAAGATTTCATTCTTTTTATGGCTGAGTAATATCTCATTGTATATATGTACCACTTATTCTTTATACATTCATTTATTGATGGAGATTTAGGTTGCTTCCATATCTTGGCTATTGTAAAAAATGCTGCAATGAACATATGGATGTTTTTTTCGAAGTAATGTTTTGGGTTTCTTTGGATAAATACCCAGAAGTGGATTTACTGGGTCCTTCTTTGTCCCTTGTTATAGCCTTGGTTTTAACATCTATTTTGTCTGGTATAAGTATTGTTACCCCAGCTTTTCTGTTTGTTTGTTTCCATTCTCTGTAGAGAATATAATCAACCACAGTCCTCATGTAAATCATCTCAGTTTGCTTCCATTGCAGCGCTATGCTAACCCCTCTGAATCAGGTGAGGCAGCCAAAGGATAAAGAAATAAAAACAAGTACGTTTTACAAAACCAATCACAGTGTCATTGAAATAATTAGCTCACCCTAACTTTTCTCAATATTTTTCTTTTCTATGACTTTTTAATGATTTCTGATCTGGTGTTTCTTTCTGTGGTTTTCCCTGGTCTTGGGCCTATCTCTCTGAGCTATCCATCCTGCTTAATTCTTTGAAATAAGTCTACAAAATCACTTTCATTGAAAGTATTTATTATACCGTCTAACACAGATGCACATTGCATCTCATTTCCTTGTGCATGGAAAAGAATTCCAAATCACTGGCCATCTTCTCAAAGCAACTTTTGTGCTTCTTTTGTTTGTTTGTTTGTTTGTTTGTTTATTTTAATCAGCTAATCAACATTGCATTTAGTGTATAGACTTAAACTTGAGCTTAACGTTCTTTCCTCTCATACTCAAACACTGAATTCACAATATGAAAGGCCACGCACCTTACTGAGCCATCGATGGAGGCAGTAAGCACCACTTGTTTGTCTTCTGCATAGACAACTTGAATAATTTCTAAAGAATGAGCATGCCAGGCAAGCAGCTGCTTGAATTTCTAGATGGCAAAAATAAAGCATATACATTGGAATAAGTTTGCGTGCTGGTCAAAATTCAATCTTGAGCAAAACCATAAATCATTAAAGGCCCCATATTATGAGTGAACATCTGTGGAAGATGATAAAGTCTCTACCCCAATTAGCACTGTTCTTGCTTCTTAAATTACCCAAAATTCCATTTTTGGATATTTGTTAATCTACATGTATCCCTGGGAGAGGACAAGACAAATCTTGCGTCTTTAGCAATTTATCATTTATTTCATGATTAGCAATTCATTTAGTTGAGATTACTAGATGACTAGATGAAAGAATAGCCTTAGGATAAAGGATGTGTGTGTGGGCAGGGACCAAGAGGGAATACAATCAGTAGTAGAAGGAAACAGACTTGAAAGGTGGAGACTAAAGGAGAGATTGGCAAAAAGACTTTTGCTATTTTCAAATTTTATCCAGATATAACCCTGGCTATTTTTGGGGGTGGGGGGGGCAGTGATATATGATAACTGTATACCACAAGGAATTAACAAAAGAAATGGGCCCAGCTAATTCTCTTTCAAAGGCATGATCGGTATGCTACTTCAGGATATGGCCTATTCTCACGTGTAGAGCCCCTAAATAGGCCTTAGAAGATATTTCTAAATTGTGTGAACTAGAGTTGTCAACTGGGGAGCTGGCTCTGCGGTCACATCCCCTGAGAGTATGTTCCCTCTCTTATTGATGGATACATACTATATGACCTTACTTCTTCCTGGGTCATCTACCTAGGAGCATTTGTGGCTAGATTTCTAGCAGCTTCGAGTTCTATGAAGCTCCTGTTTATTTACACTGTAACAAATATTAGGCATAATTCCTTCTAAATTCTTGGCCTTCTGGTTCAATTCCCTGTGATTCTTCTTAAAAGAGAGCCAGGGTGACATCTTCTGCATTCTCCTACTTCTTATTGTTTCTAAGCTGTTCTAGAACATCTGGTCATCCAAGAGCTCTTTCTCTGCCTTGGTGGGGATTTTTGAAGGTGAGTGTTTCTCTAACATGAAACAGTATCTATAGTAAAAAGTACATTTTACTTCATGACCCAGTACACACATACAATACCTGTACATGCACCTAAAATGAGCTTCAGTATCCTTCACAAAAGAACCTTAACCTTACTATATGCCAAGCACACTGATATTGTCTGTTCTAGTCTTTTGCATTCAATTCCACTCCGTTCTTTTCTACTTTTATGAAAATACTGCTTGCCACTCATTAAATTGATTTTGTAACCCCACAGTGGATTATAAACTGTAATTAGGAAAGCAGTGTTCTAAGATTTTTGTTTTTCCTGTATGCATGTGTACGCAATCATATGTATGATTTTTCTTTCTGTGGACAGGTTTTGACTATCACACCTCTTAAAATATCTGTACTCCATGAAGTGCCTTCTTAACAGTAATGTTGCAAGAGAACCAGACTAACCTCTGATTTATAGACTGACATATTAGGTTTTCATCATAGTTGTAATTTACAGTTGAATCTGGCCGAATACATGGTATATATTAGTCTATGTAATAATGAGATCTTATAACCAGATTCTGCTGTATATTTATAAACAGGCAGCCATGTACAAATTGGAAAATCACATTGTCCAAATACAGAAAAGTCTGAATGGGGAAAATTTAAATAAGTTATTAAAAATATTCTTTTCTTTTAAACTGGTGAAAATGCTTTAAAATCAATTCCACTATTATTCCATTTTAATATAATTACATAACTTTGTTTTAAATATTTTCTCTATTTTGAAAGGTCTTGGTTGCCAGTTTATAGAAAGTCCATTTGCAAAAAGTCATATTTTTATCTGTTAAAATTAATATAATATTGAGAATCATCCATCACAAGTAGGAGATAATCTAAAACAGTTAGATAATCCTCTACCTATACATGACTCAATTATATGATTGTTTTTGTTCACCTCACAGAATGCCTTAATTTTAGGACATTTATAGTTGTGGATAAATGTTGTGCTTCATAAGTTGAACCGTATTGTCTGCCATTTGATAGCAGTGCGTGTTATATATGGAAAGAGCACTAGAGGAGAGGACGAGAAATCTGGTTCTGATCCTGACTTCATCATAACTGTCTGTGTGATTGTAGGCAAGCCTGTGTCTGATTTCCCCTCTGTAAAGTGAAGAGAAGCATACTCAAGCTAAATAGCTGAACTTTATAAAAACTATAATGGATTCTGGGAAACAAAAAGAAAACTCCATAGATAAAATGAAATAATATCTGAAACAATAACCGTTCTAAAACACTCTGCAAGGAATCCAGTCCTAATCCATGTATCCATCTGTTAACACTTATAATCCAAATATAAGACATTACCATGTAAGCTAATATTTACCTTTGGGATTTGAAGTATTAATTTAAAAGGAAATAAGCCTATAATAAAATAGTGCTTTCCTGCTGTGCTCTTTAATTAGTATTGAGTCTTTATAATATATGTATATATTTGTATATCCACAAAACACAAGAAATATGGTTTATAACTATATTTAAATGGTTATAAAGTAAGGAGATTGTGACATTTACGTTGCATGTAAGGAGGATTTAGACTACATGGGAGAAAGGGTTTCTTGACAATAATAATGTTTGGGTACAAGGTTAGGCTTGCAAGGAAAGGTGATGGAATTTTCTTTTATGAAGATGTATAAGTTTAGAAACTGACTGTGGACTAGATGATGTGTGAACTCTTTTAAGCTCTGGGTTTTTGCACAGATTCTCTCAAATAAGTCAAAACATGAAGTAGGTGCAAAGGGACCAGGGCTGGCTCACCACTCACTCATTCATTCCCTCCTCCCACCAGTACACCATTTTTATTTGTCAGATAGCTTAAGTTTCAATAGTAGTACGTATGACTTGAGAGTAGGGAGTTTGGTATTTCTACCTTTTTGTGGTGTCTAGTACAGAGAAATGCTGGCTAAATATGTGCTGATTCACTAATTAAACTAAAACTAAAATTCATACCTTTTCATCATGAGGTGGATCCAGGAAGGAACCAATACTGAAAAGGATAACGTGTCCTTCTGTATAAAATTTAAACATTGGAATCTTTCATTAGATATTCTATTGTCTAAGTAAATACTATCCAGACTGCCAAGTTATTTTGGTTCAGGCATTTATATTGATAAATAAAACAGAATCTCAGAAACCAGAAATGAAAGAAGACATTTCATACCAATTTTTACATGTATCAATTCTTTTTTTGTTTCTGGCTTAATAAATCATGATGAGGTTGCCTTACACACTCAAAGTTCTTCTACATATCAGGGAAGGTGAAATAGAAATGAGCACACAGTGACCAAATGGAGCCCAAACTGTTAGGGAGATAATCATGTTATAATCCAAATGATAGTTACAAATACATTTTAAAAAGCAACAGTAACTATTTTGTAACTACCAATTTGCATTAGTCATGGGGATGGAAAGTACAGCATAGACAATATAATCAATAATGTTGCAACAACTATGTATAGTGCCAGGTGGGTACAAGACTAATCGGGGGATCACTGCCTAAATTATATAAATGTCTAATCACTATGCTGCACACCTGAAACTAATATAAAACAATATTGAATATCAACTTTAACTGAAAAAAAAATAATTTAAAAAGGCAACAATGACTACACCTCGGCATATTATATTCAAACTGCAGAAAATCAAAGATAAGCCACGGAGGGGGGGAAATCACCTTACATATAGAAGAGCAAAGATAAGAATTGCATTTGACATCTCCTCAGGAACCATGCAAGCAAGAAGAGAATGGAGTGAAATATTTAGTGTTGAGGGAAAAACCTACCAACCTAAAATTCTGTATCCTTAGAAATTATCCTCCAAAAGTGAATTAGAAATAAAGACTTTCTCAAACAAAATCTGAGAGAACTTGTTGCTAGTAGACCTACCTTGCAAGAAATGTTTTAAAAAGTTGTTAAGAAGGAAATGGTATAGGCCAGATACTCAGATTTACATAATGAAGGAAAGAGCATTAAGAGAAGGAATGAGTGAAAACAAAATAAAAATGAACAGATAATGGTTTATTCAAAATAATAACAGCAACAATGTATTTGATTATTATAATTTACGAACACTTGAAATGAATGACAACAATGACATAAAGGATGGGAGGGAGGTATTAGGAATACTTTGTTATTATAAGGTTTTTGAATTACCTGTGAAGTGGTGTAGTGTTATTTGAAAGTTGACATGAATTAGATGTAAATACATATAGCAAACTGGGGAAACCACTAAAAGAAGTTAATCAAAAAAGAAATATAATTGATATTCTAAGAAAGGAGAGAAAATGGAATCATATAAAATGCTCACTTAAAACCACAAAAGACAGAAAAAGGGTGGAAGACAAAAACAAACAAAAAACAAGGTCAACAAATAGAAAACAGTAAGAAATACGGTAGATATTAATTCAACTATCTCAGTAATCACCTTAGAGGTCAACAGTCTCAATAAACCAATTAAAAGACAGAGACTGTCGGAATGGATTAAAAAACAATACCCAACACTAGTGGATTTCTACAAGAAATTCACTTTCAATATAATGACACATACGGATTAAAAGTAAAGGGATAGAGAAAGATTTACATGTAAACACTAATCAAAAGAAAGCAAGAATAGCAATGTTAATTTCAAATAGAGAAGATTTCAGAGCAAGGAAAATTATCAGAGATCGGCTTTATAACATAATGTTACAGAGGTCAATTCTCCAAGTAGATGTAACAACCCTTAACATGTGTGTGCCTATCAGAGCCTCAAAATACTGGAGGAAAAAACTTCAAGGAGAAATAGATGAATCTACTTTTATACTTGGAGACTTCAATACCTACTGAGACTGTTAGAAATGGACAGATCCAGCAGGAAGAAAATCAGTAAGGACACAATTGAAATCAACAGTACCCCATCAATCAACAGAATATAATTGACATCTATAGACTACTTCATCCAACAACAGTGGAATACACAGTTTTTTCAAGTTCTCATGGAATGTTCACCAAGATAGACCACATTCTGGGCCATAAATCACACCTTAACAAATTTAAAATAATATAAATCATAAAATGTATGTTTTCAGTGAATAAAAAGGCCCAATGGAATTAAATTAGAAACCAGTAACAAAAACTTAGCTTGAAAATCCCCAAATACTTGGAGATTAAGCAACATACTTCTAAATAACAGGTCAAAGAAAAAAATCTCAACAGAAATTTAAAATATTCTGAACTGAATGAAAATGAAAATACAATTTCTCAAAATTTGTGGGAAACAGTGAAAGCAATGCTTACAGGAAAATTTAAAAAAGAAGAAAAGATCTTAACTTAATAATCTAAGTTCCACCTTAGTAGACTAGAAAAAGAAGAGTAAATTAAATCTAAAGTAAGCAAAAGAGAAATCATAAAAAAATTAGAGCAGAAATCAATGAAAGAAGGAAATCAATATAGAAAATCAATGAAACCAAAAGTTGGTTCTTTGTAAAGATCAATAAAATTGATAAACAACTAGCCAAGCTAACTAAGAAAAAAGAGAGCAAATACAAATTACTAATATCATAAATTAAGAAAAGACATCACTTCAGGTTTCATGGGCACTAAAAGGATAATAAAGGAATATTATGAATTTTATGTGTATAAATTTAATAACCTAGGTAAAATGGACCGATTCCTTGACAGACACAGTCTGCCAAAACTCACATAAGAAGATAGACAATTTGCATAGGCCTATATAATTAAAGAAATTGAATCAGTAATTGAGAATCTTCCAAGCAGGAAGCATCAGGTTAAGATTGATTTAATTGTGAATTCTACCACAAAATTTGCCTGATCTCAGATTTCTCTGCTATTCTGCTATAAACAGAAACAATGTTAATAGAAACCATGGAGACTGACAGATCAATAAAAGAAAGAAGCTAAGAGTATCAATAGAAAAGGACTGGTGGTGGGTAGTAAAACCAGATAAAATAAAGATAACCTTAAATTAAATGTAAATCCAATGATAATACTGAACGCAAATAGAAATGATTATTTTTCTACCATCTTTGGAAGACTCAAATAATTGTTGGTGCAAAGTGGTTTGTTGTGACTTTTATAACAAACTTTTGAAATAAAAAAAATTCCTAAAAGAGAAGATGTAAAATTTAATTATTAATATAACAATATCCAGATGCAGATCTCAAGATTACTTTAGCAAACAATAAGTGAAGGGGGTGGGTGTAGAAAAAAGAGAATGATAAAGTGGGCTAAGCTTTCTGTTTAATTGAAAAGATGCTGTTTCCATCTACCTTCAAAAAATTGGTTAATTTTTTTTTTTTTTTGCAAAACAAAGGTAAACGCTAGTAAAATTAAAAACCACATTTCCACATACATGTTCATTCACACACACATAATCTTTAAAAGTATAAGAGAGATGGAAAGAGAGAAATTTAGGATTAATTCAAAAGATAGAAGAAAGTAGACATCAGAAAAAGAATAGTGTTATATGAAAGAATTAAGCCCAACTATATTAGTTATAACAATAAATATAAAATATTTTATATTTAAAATTTTAAATATAAATATAAATTTTAAATATAAATATATTTTATATGTTAAATACAAAATACTAAATATAAATATAAAATAAGTCAAGAATAAATAATCCCTTTCTCTCTGTTTCATTCCACTACTCCTTATAATAATGAAGATTAATGTCACATAACCCCTTCAAGATTGAAAACTGTACATTCTTCCCAATATATAAGGTAAGGGGATGGGTAGTCCTATACCCAATTTAAAGATGGAAGAAATAAAATGTCTTGCTCAAAGGAAAGAGCTAGGAATGAAATAGGTTCTTCTGACATTCATTCATTGTTCTACTTATTCAGCAAGCTACTCATGAGCATCCCTCTTATTGTTTTGTATCAAATAAATGCCACATATTTTCCTGCTCCCTTTTTATATCATGTAGGTTAAGATACCTGTGGCTGACTACATAAGGGTAATGACTTACCCACATTTCCAGTCAGTAGTATCCTGGTACAGGAATCAACATACAGGGATGTCAGAGAAATGGCAGCATGTTTTGTAAAAGGTAGCATATTTTTCAGTAGTCTTCCCTGAATAAATTATGATAATAAATTCTATAAAATATTCATATTGGAGTTGAGTTTCTCTATAAATAATCTATGTAAAGAATTATCTCTACTACTAAAACATGATTCTCTGTAATGAAAATAATTTGAAACTATCAATAAGACTTATTTTCTTGAAATTAAATATCCATAAAGGTATAGACAGCTATTAATTATAAGCATCTAGACTCTGATTATTACAGATCATCTCTGCACTTTGGTTCTTTTTTTTTTTTTTTCCCTTCTTTTCTCCCTCCTTTTTGAGGATTGTTTTTTTCTACTTCTCATGACCTTTTCATGCAATTCCCAGACCTCTTTTCCAGTTACACAGTCTCTTTTTAAACAAACATTCTTTTCAGGTTTGAGTGTATCTCACTTGTTTTAAACAATAATACTGTATTTGATTTTTGACTTTTTGGAAATATCTATTTTTAAATATTAGTGCAAGATTTAGAGATTAAAGAGATTCAACAGCAGATTGCTTTTCAGCACTTAATGTGTCAGCATTGGGAAGGATTTCCACATTCATTGCCTAGAGAATTAACATCCAAGCTTGAGAAGAAAGAATTTGAATCTGCTGCTCATTTCCTGAGATTTACTTCCATATAATCTTTTTCCCCTCGTATTTCTCTCACTCTTTTATTTCTCTATCAGAGAAAAGACATTGCTCCAGTGCTATAAGATCATCTCAGGGAGAGTTATTGCTACAATATTTTATATTTTCAAACCAGGAGTTTCCCCTAACAAGCTAGGATTCTATGACAGACTTGGAGGTTTCGCCCAGCATACAGCCATGCTGTGTTATTGGATCCCACTGTCTGCTGGTTTCTGGGTTTCCCTCTGGGAAGGTACCACCTCCCTTGCCTCTCTAAGGATTTGATTGCCATCGTCACCAGTCTACTCAAGATCCTTTCTTCCATCATCTTCTGTCCTCTCAATTCAAACTTGGCCCATCCTCCATCCCAACTCATTAAAAGTTATTTTTTCATTGTAAAATGTTTAAGGACACTCAATGCAATGTAATAACTTCTCCTAATAGTTTGACTCACTAAAAATTTATGTATACTCAACATTTCAGTGTTCTTATATTATTTTACTACAATGCATCATTAATACCTTTTAATATTTAAATAACCAATGAAATATTTAGTGGCAGGTACTCATAGCTCAATATAAAGAAAAGAAAAAAATGCTACAGTTGGATGCTAGATGGAACCTTAGAAAGCTAAGTTTCGTGTAATAACCCTTTTAAATCTTCCTTTGCTATTCCAAGTAAATAACGGATCTCATCACCTCTATAGTCCACAAGCGGAGGTGTCCGTCCTCATGTGCCGTGACGAGGATAGGTGGCTGGGCATCTGCCACATTGGTGTGTTCAGGATATTTTTTGTCCACTAGCTGTTGCTCTCCCGCCATGACATCTATTTGCTCACCTACTGAAAAATTAATGAGCTACTGTGGTGTTTGCAATACTTGGAATTCAAAATTTTATGGAATGCAAAAGGGAGGCAGGTAGGATAATAGCAAAAACAGCCCATTGTTTTTTCCTAGAATTGTTTCTTTAACCCCAGAGAATTTCAATAAGGGAAGAGAATAAAACAATCATTAACAATGGAATCCCAGATCATGAGAAAAACCTAAAGAACTTATTTTTGATCCCATTGCAAAGCTGATGCACTGTACATAACAGCTAAAACTATATATACAGCCAGGTTAAGTCTTGTATGTACAGAATGGCTTATGAATCTAGTGTAAATTTTAGGAAAATGGACTGGAGAGTAAGAAGCTCAGTCATAGTTTGGATTTTTAAAATCTAGAATTAGTATTAAAAGGACATCATCATAATGGAAATTCTGCCTCTTCCACTACTGAATCCTAAAGCACCTCAACATTCAGTCACAAAAATAATGTATGTTCATTAAGAGTATTCTATCGCCTGAGCTCCTTATTGCAAAGGAATTGCTTTATTATTAAGAAGAGAGGGGATTTCATACTGACCTTTAGCCTCACTGTCATGTATGCTCTGTTTGCTTCCCTGAATTAAGGGAGAAAAAGAGAAAATAATTCTATGACATTGTAAGGAAATGAGATATACTGGGTCAGTAGATTCTTCAGATAGTTACATTTACATTTCTAAATTAGTTTTAAAGTTATTTTTGAATTAATTCTTTGAAAAATGTATTGCAGAGATTTTCACATGCATAGAGCATCTGTAATATGTTTTCCTAGTGGCTCAGGTGTCACACAATGAGATTAATTAAATGCCTAATACATGCCATGTTCTTGGTGTACATTATTTTGAATTCTGTTAACAATCATGCACGTTAGGCTTATTATTTACTTTTTATTGATAAAGAAACAGAAACTCAGAGATTAAGCACTGTCCCTAAAGCTAATCAGATAATACGTAAACGGAACTTTTGATCTCAAGTTCAAGTCTGAACCTTACATCTTTATAAGTTTATTCTTTTAATTAAACTAGTGGTTTTAGAATAATTTTTGCAGTGAAAACCTCCATTTAAACAAAATCCTAACTAGAAATGTAATGTGTAAAAATAAATAAAATTGGAACTGAGAACACAATTTGAAAATCATTGCATGACATTTGGTGTTGTCTCTTCCCCCGTGAAAAATGTGTAATACTTTTTAGCAAAAGAGGTAGTCTAAAATTACTAAAAAAAAAAAAAAAAGAAATGCTTTCTTACTTTATGAATGTAAAAGCAGCATATGTAATTTATGTTATTCATGATTATGTATTGATTATTTGCAGATGTGAAAACCTTCAAAAGTAGGGAAAAAGGGATGAAAACAGTTTAGACTTTGCATTTTAGGGAAAACAAAAGTGTTTCATACACACATACCCACAGAGGATTTTTTCACCATTACCTTTTATCAAAGGAGGGGCTCAAATGCAACAAATCATTATTTCTGAACCAACATTGAGTGTAACAGGAAGACATACTCTCCCTATTTCTTGCTTACCTTGCTGCTCTGTGGACCCTTACTAGAATCACATTGGGATGAAGAGCATATGGAATCCTGACTTGAGCGCCTATAAGAAGAGGGAGAAAGCGCAAAGGAAAAGTTAAGATATTGTATCAGATTCAAAGGGTGATTACTTCTTTCATCATCTGTAGATAATGATCCATGCACTTATAAAACAAAGCACACCTTATATCTTGTGTAACAAATGTTTATCTGTCTGGTGTTGGAGTTGGAGACTGCTGGGACACCTCAGGAATTAAGATTGATTGCTGCCTGGGGTTGGGAAATGATCTGCCTGTCCCACTGCTAAGACTAGACTTAGTCCCAGAGGCTCTCACACGGCAGTGGTGGGCGTGGGGGTCCTGAGTAGCCTGGCTCACTTCTGCTCTGCATTTTCCAGTTCTGTCCTGGTCCTGACCTTGGAGTGCGCTGCTGTAATGGGCTGAAAAGTACCTTAGGGTTCTGGAGCAAGCATATATGGAGTCCTCAAAATATTATCAGAATAAGGGAATTTCAAGTCAAGGGGTAGAGAAGGTGTTATATTCTGGCTTACCTCTGGGTGACCCAAAGCTAGCACAGACACTTTCGATTTCTCTCTAGAGATGTATTTACCATGGCCTATTGACTGAAAATCAGAGCTCTCAAGCAAATACAAAGAGAAAAATAGTTTTTCTTAAATATTTAAACAACCATCTCCTGCTCTCTCAGAAATGGATGAAGACTGCTCAGTTTTGGTGGATGTTGTATGGAAACTGCTGCCACGTGATCTTTCGTGTTAGCCCTGCAGAGCCTTTCCTCTGCTTCACATCAGTGCTCATAGAGATTGATTCTGTCTACCGGTGTGGTCAAGTGAGCATTTTCATCTCTGCCTCTGTTAGAAAGGCTGCTGTGAGACTGACAGAGTACGGGAAATTAGATCCCTGGGGACCACATACCTACAAATGACAGGGACAGGGTAGAAGGCTGAAGCCAAGGAGTCGACCCAACTTACACCTTCCCTCAGTGGTACTTTCCTTCATGCTGGGGTGAGGAGAACTGTTTTTATATCACCCACAGTGATAATTCCCAGACAGTATTTCTTGATCAATAAGTACTGAGTTACCTTGCACATTCAGGGGTACGAAAGAGGAACAGTATGTCATTAATTCTAAAGCGCTTGGGATCCAAGTCAGGGTCTACAGTGAAGCAATCTTCAGGTCTGTACCTGGAAAGAAGCACACATTTCCAGGAGAAACATTTACAAATGAGGTGACTCACGTGACTTATGTATCCCATGCAGAGCTAATCAACTCCTACAAAGTTGATATCATTGAACATGAAGAGAAAACCCAGAAGTATCATGTTGGAGCACATCTGCCTTAATAAGGTATAACAACATGACCATTTTGTGTTTAAAAGTCTTTTTAATTCAACAAGCTGGTCTACTTTTCCTACTGATAGGTCAGAGAATGGGTCATTTAGCCTCCTATAAGTTTCATACAGTTTAAAGAACAGAATTCTACTCCAAAAAGGAGTGGCAAATTTGAATAAAATATGGCTCCTGCCATCAAGGAACTTAGAATTGAGTGGAGAAGATAAGCAGGAAATTCAGTGATTACACTATTCCTGTTGTTCCAGTCTCCCACTGACCCGGATTCCAAAGTACCACACCGCTTCCTAGGCAGTGTCCTGGGCGCACAGCGATAATGCCAGCTGCCTGCACTGGCACTTCATGCTTGGCTCTTAAAGCCACACTCACACTTCTCAGAGCACATAGACCGTGTAGCAAGATGTTCCTTTTCCTTTAGTGGAAATTTCCTCTGCTAATTTGGACTGATGAGCCACGAAGGAACCTCCTGGGAGTGGGGCTGGGGGTCAGGGTGGGGGTGTGGTGAACCAAGCTCAAAAGAGGAGCCTGTGGGCCTGGTAACTTGTTGAGCTCAAACTTTTTAGATATTTCTGCCTGCAGATGAGCTGGATGGTGAAATGGATTATTCATTAGCAAGAATATTTTCTAGTTTGGGCCCAAAAAACTTTGAACAGAAACAGAAGGCCTATTTCTCATGACTGGTGAAGGGATCTGAGGCAAGTTTAAGGTAGATCTAGACATGGCCTCCACCATGAATATGGAAACCATCTTTCACATTAGAGACTTGAAATTGGGCCTAAATTACATTGGACTGTTCTGTGATGAATTACATGTTCTGCAAAATACTCCAGTGATTGTAAATCAGTTGTTTTTATGTAATCATCTTATAAAAAGCAGACACTATGTATGATCTGCTATGGTCAGTTATTTCTCTCTGATGGGATGTTGAATTTGCATGCATTCCTTGGGCATGCAGCATTCCTAGCACTTCAACAGGGAGGATCTCCAACTTTAGGTTAGAAATATTCTCAGGGTAACTTCCCCCTGTTTAGGCTGTGGCATCAGGACGATAGTCTTTGCCTTTTTTGTTTACCTGATTTCCCTTAGTAGTGAATCATGTACAAACTGCCATTTAAAGTGTGAGGACTACATTAACAAAATAGTGAGAATTTATATGGTACATATAGATATAGGTACCAAATGACAAGTACACAGTCTGTGAGAAAAACCTAAGGGCAAGGGTTAAAGAGAAGGAAGAGAAGGATGACAGGAATTCTAGGGCCAGGGACCAAGAAAACATGGGCTGACGTACAGAGGGAGGGGTCTGCAGAAAAGTTTAGTTCAACTAGAGGTCCAAAGGAGACTAAATACAGGGCCTAAATAAGAAAAGGACATGGCCTCTCAAAATTGGTTAAAAGACAAGACTCAGACTTAGATTGGAAAGCGGCATGGAGTCCAGGTAGACCAGTAGTATGTAAGGCAGTGTAAAGAGAGAGGCAGTGATTTCTTTTGCATTTTCGTCTTCTTTTTCCTTGTTCTCTCCCACTCTCTTCTCCCCTCCTTTATATTTCTTCCCTTCCTCCAAATGCTTAGAGATTTGATTTGTTATCCATCAATCAAGGTTCTTGACCACCTTGTACTTCAAAATACAATATTACAAATTACTTTGACATATGGTGTTCACACATGGCCCTTGCTTTCTAGCCCAGTTGTGGGACTGTGGAGAGCTCATTCTTTGCAACCCATCCATAGCAAACAATACAGTGTTACATTAGTTCCTTTACAACCAATGGTAAGAACATTTGAAAATGGATGGCAGGGGGAGGGTAACATTTTTGGCCAGGTGTGGAGAACATCTAACTGGCTGAGATTTAGAATTGCATATGCCATGCCCTTGCTAGCATCGACCTATAATAAATTAGGTGTGTTGTGGTGGTGAATGAGAAGGAAAACCCATTGGGACTGCCTCTAACCATTTGACTTTGGTAACCGAGTACATGGTGGTGTCACTGGGAATCCAGGAAGAGATTTGGGGGGAGGGGTAGGTTGGGACAAAGTTTTGGGCATGTGGGGTTTTAAGGGTCTCAGTGGCATTCCAGATAATAATTGCCAGATCTGTATGTTTGAAGCTCTGGGGAGATTAGAGTTTTAAATTATGTATTTTAAGTATTTGTTGAGGTTATGAATTTGGATAAGATCACACATGAAAGCATGTGCTAGACTGAGAAGTGTAAAAGTCAAAGCACTTGAGAATACAAATACTTAAGGCTCACCTTACTCATATTATTCTGGGATTTAGACACTTAGAACACAGTCTTCTCGTGATCACAACGTTCAGGAAAGCCTTCCTTGAGAATTATTCCTGCTTTTATTTATTGCTTTTGTTTGTTTGTTTAACATTGAATATTACTTTGGCTTTTCTGCAATACAACTTATATTGTTTAAGGAAAAGATGCAACTTACACTTCTTTGACAGTAAATGTTACAAAATTCCATAGGATGATCACACCATGTAAGGTTCCAGCAGCTATCAAATTATATCCTTCTACTTGTAGTAAATCAATGCAGTTCACTTCTGTACTAATGGCAGGATTCTGCGGAGGAAGGAGACAGACTCACTAACCATCATGAACACGGTGTCTTACCACAGTGCAAATGCTATGTGGACACTTTGTTCTTCTATCATTAACTTAAAATGTTTTATGATTTAAACAAAAATTATTAAAGTAGAGTTGGCTAACAATATTATATTTATTTCAGGTGTACAACATAGTGATTTGACATCCATATACCTTACGACGTGATTACCATAAGTCTGAAAACAAAATGTCACCATGTAAAAATAATTATGGTATTATTGACTATATTCCCTATGCTGTACATTTCATCCCTGTGACTTCTTTATTTTATAACTGGAAGTTTGTATCTCTCATTTCCCTTTACCTTTTTCACCCATTCCTCCACCCGCTCTCCTCCGGCAAACATCAGTTTGTTCTCTGCATCTATGACTCTGTTTCTGTTCTGTTTTGTTTGTTCATTTGTTTATTTTTTTTAGATTCCACATATAAGTGAAATCATGGGGCATTTGTCTTTCTCTGTCTGGCTTATTTCACTTAGTACTCCCATTTTACTCTGTTTGAAATAAGTCAGACAGGATGGACCTCTAGGTCCATCCATGTTGTTGCAAATTGCAAGATTTCATTCTTCTTTATGGCTTAGTAATATTTACTCATATATACACACATTTACATATATTTATATAATAGTTCCTCTTCTAGGAATCTATCCCAATGATAGATTAAAAAATTGAAATGACATATGCATAGCCTATTTGTTAAAGCACTATTTGTAATTGGAAAAGATTAAAAACCACCCAAATGTCCACCCACAGGAGACTAGTTGAATAAACTATAGTACAACTGTACAAATGAAATACGTACTATAGAACTTTGAGCAAGAAAGCTGGAATATCTCTAAATCCACATTCATGGCCACAATAGCCAAAAGGTAGAAGCAACCCAGTGACCATCGGCAAATAAACAATATGTGGTCTATACATATGATGAATATTATTCCTTAAAAAAGGACGGAAATTCTGACACATGCTACAACATAAATGAACCTTGAGACATTATGCTAAGTGAAACCAGCCAGTCACAAAGAGACAAATACCATCTAATTCTGCTTAAATGAGGTGTCTAGAGTGGTCAAATTCATAGAGATAGAAAGTAGAATGGTGGTGGCCAGGGGCTGGGAGAGGTTTTGCAAAGTGAAAAGAGTTCTGTGGGTGGTGAGGGTTGTAGTCACAATAATGTGAATATATTTAGTACCACTGAACTATATACCTGAAAATGGCTAACATGGTAAAATATGTTAGCTGTTTTTTTACCAAAATTAAAAAAAAGATGAAATGTCTTACAGTGATCTCCAGAATGTATTATTAAAATAAGCAAGGAATATAAAAATGTGTGTAGTGTCCTTCCATTTGCTTAAGAAGGGGTAAGGGGATACAAATATGGAAAAGTATTTGAATATATATTTTAAAATACAGCACTGGAAATATAAATCAAAAGTTGAAAATGAAAGGTTAACTATAGGTTAGGGAGGGAACAAGGTGGAAGGGACAAGAATAGACGTTAGAACAGACCTGTTTTTTATATTTGATTTTGGAACTATTTAAATGTTTTACATACTAATTAGACAAAATTAAAATTTTAAAAAAGCAATAAATTAAAAAATAAACTTAGCGGTGTATAGAGATGTTGGCACAAGGATTGCAAGTAGCTTTAAAGCATAGTAATTTGACTGCATGTTCCAAATGGTATATACTCTAAGGACAACAAGAACTGCAAAGAAAACAAGATGTTGAACTGCTTCAACGATTGTATTTCTAGTAATTTTAATGTTTTTCTGAAACTATAATGCTTCAGAATATACAATATAATATACAAATATACAATATAATATGCAATATATAATATATAGACTATAATACATATACTACAATATGGCATCAAATCCTATGTATTATATAGGATATATATATAATAGGATAAAGCAAATAAGTAATTATATTGGTCTGGTTTGGAACAAGGATTTTCTGTGAGAGAAAAAGATATAAAATAAAACTAGTAAAAGTCATGTTATCTTAAATTTGAATGGGAATATCAATATGAACTAACAATGTATTTTGTCTTAAATTGTTTTCCTGGCTCTGTTCATTGTAAAGCTCTAACACGAAGGATCGTCCTAGTGGCTGTGGGCATCTCTAAAACTCAGATTGCACTTTCTTAACACTATTTCCCACTAAAAGGGACTAGGGTTTCTTGGAGAAATGGTGGATACTAAATCTAGCACAAGAAATGTGCAAGGTGAGTCTGGAACATCTTGTCATACCTGGAAACTATTCGAGACCATTGGAGTCATGTCAAAGCAACTGAGGAGCCTGAGAAGGGTCCAACTAGCTTGAGATGGGACAATTTGAGCATCAATCAATATTAAAAACAAATGCAGTTGACTTAAACACATCAAGAAAATTTAAATTTGTGAGCTCATAATGATACTAAAGAAAACAATAAAATTCACTGACCACCTTTGGAGGATGCTAAAGAACCTATTCCTTATTTTGAAAACTGATAAATATAGGGAAAGAATCAATCAGTTATTTCTCTATATGAACTATACTTCAATGTAACCAAATAGTTGATAATAGTTTTTCCTTAAGGACACATTCCAGCTAATAAATGAATCAGAATGGTAGAATGGCAACTCTGAATGAAATAATAGACATAGGTAGTAATCATCAATGATTCCAAAAAAGACAATCAGTCATTATGTGAATCTTGATGGAAGTACCTGACACCGTATACTATGGTGACCTCCAGGGACTATGGAGTCTTATTAAAAAAAATATGAAACCTACATGCAATTAAGCCACCGGATATAACCACTAGATTAAAAGAAGTAAAGAAAAACTTAAATTACACCATGAGGGTGCAATCAGCAAAATCCAGAACATGGAAAAGTATGACAACTGTCTAGAATCTTCAATAAATAAATTGCAAGAGAAAAAAAGAGAGACAGAAATATATTTATATATTTAAAAAGATTTAAGAGACTTATCAATCAAATGCAACAAATGAACCTTACTTGGATCCTGGTTGAAACAAACTGTAAAAAAAAATTAGGAGTAAATATGGGAAATTTGATTATTAAGGACTTGTTATAAATTATTTTAGGAAATATTTGAGAAAATAATGGTATCATTTTCATTTTTGAGTCATTATTGTTTAGAGATACATGCCAAATTATTTAGGGATGAAATGACAAAATGTCTGGCATTTGCTCAAAATAATCTGTTGGTGGTTGAAGCTAAGTGATAGTACATTGAAGTTCAATGTATTATTTTCTCTACTTTTGTGTTTGTAATGTTCCATAATACAAAAGAAAAAAAATCAAGGAATGAAACTTACATTAACAGGTTGAGGAACGTTTTTCTCAACTATCAACTTGACATCTGGGAATGGACTAGCCATGCTCCGATCTTTAGTAGACACCTTCAGATGCACAATATGATTCCTACCTTGTAGGACAGGTACAACATCAGGCAGTTCCCATATCACCACGAGACAGATATCGTCTTCCTTACCCTTTAAGAGAAATCCAGTGAGTATGTGAAAAACTCAATTAACTATTTTAAGTCCTATCTATCCGTCCCTAATATAATTCCTCTTTCTTCTTCCCTCTTCAGAAATAACTAGTAATCTGAATCTGGTTTTAGTTATATAAGTATTTGTTTTTAAAGATTTTATTGGGAAAGGGGAACAGGACTTTATTGGGGAACAGTGTGTACTTCTAGGAATTTTTTCCAAGTCAAGTTGTTGTCCCTTCAATCTTAGTTGTGGAGGTTGCCGTTCAGCTTCAAGTTGTTGTCCTTTCAGTCTTAGTTGTGGAGGGTGCAGCTCAGCTCCAGGTCCAGTTGCCGTTTTCTAGTTGCAGGGGGCACAACCCACCATCCCTTGTGGGAGTCGAACCGGCAACCTTGTGGTTGACAGGACGCATTCCAACCAATCTGGGAGCTCAGTGGCAGCTCAGCTCAAGGTGCTGTGTTCAATCTTAGTTGCAGGGGGCGCTGCCCACCATCCCTTGTGGGACTCGAGGAATTGAACTGGCAACCTTGTGGTTGAGAGCCCGTGCTCCAACCAACTGAGCCATCTGGGCCGGCCTAGTTATATAAGTTTTAAAACTTTCTACATAAACATATACATATATTCCAATACACATATATTATATATTATATGTACATATATACACGTACATATGTAGTGATACTGCTCTCAGGTTTTTAACCTATTTATAAATGTTATAAAACTATGTGGGTTCTTCTTCAACTTTATTGTTTTACTTAAAATTACATTTTTGAGATTTATACAAATTATTACATGGAGCTATAGTTCATTGTTTTTGACTTTATAGTATTGCATGAATATGCTACAATATATTTATCCATTCTCTTACTGATGGATATTCAGGTTGTTGTCCATTTTTTGCTGCTTGTTTTTATGGACGATTGCTATAGTTTCTAGAGCATATGCCTGGGGTAGAATTACCAAGTTGTAAGAAATGCACATTATCAACTTTACTAGATGTTGTCAAATGACTCTTCAAGGTAGTGTTATCCATTTATACTCCCACCAGGAGAGGATAAGATTCCTCCTTTCTTCACATTCTTGCCAAAAATTTTAGTTGATTAATTTTCTGGACCATCTGATGGGCTTGAAATTGGACATTTAAAAAATTAATTTAAAAATATATTAATTATATTAAGCACATTTTCCAAATTAGTCAGTTGGGAAAAGATATATAAATATATATGTTTGTGAGCCATTTGGCATTTGGTTTTCCTTATCTGTTCTTTGTCATTTTTCTCTTGGGTTGTTGGTTTTAATTCTGGATTTGTGGAATTTCTTTAATTATTCTGGTTTCCAATCTTTTCTCAGTTACCTGGGGTACAGCAGTCTTTTCACAGTATGTGATTTGTCTTTTCACTTTTTAAATACAAGTGTTTATTTTTAATTTGAATGTAGTAAAGATATCTGTGTTATCCCATCTGTGAAAATGTCCTATCTCCCCATATTTTCAGATTTTTTTAATGTCCTTAAATTATTTTTCCATAGAACTCCTGCATATTTTTTGTTGAATTTATTTTAGGTACTTTATATTTTTATTTGCTATTGTAATACGATCATTTACTCTACTATCTCGTTGGTTAGTTTTGATGACATGCTGTTAATTTTGAATTTTCAATTTTTACATGGGAATAAAAGCCACATTTTTAAGGTCGATTATTTTGCTAGGAAAGCAGGGCTTTTTAAGGTTAAAAGCAACTGTGATAAAGTGGAGAGGATATTGGTCTAAGTGTGAAGACAACAAATTTCTAGTCTTAGTTCTGGTGAGAGATTGAACAAAGTATGTGTCTTCTTTCCTCCTTATTTTCCTCACTTGTAAAATGAGGACTTTGGCTAGTTGATGGATACAATTCCTTTCATTTTTTAAAGCTTTATGTTTCTAGGCGATCTAAGGTCTCTGTTATCTCATATCTATGAGATTTATACAAATTATTACATGGAGCTATAATGGGCCAATGGTACTCCTACTTACAGTTGATTTTTTGGTTAGAGTTTGTGCCATTATGGGACAAGGAGCAATCTCAGCTATGTCCAAACCGTGAGCAGACGTTAATGTCTAACAGCTTAGTTAGATTACTGTGCCCCCTTGATGGTTTGAGTTGACTACAGGGGCTTTCATAGGTTTTGCTGAACCACTTAGGACAGTAGCTCTCAGACTTCTGAACTTCTTGAGCAGTCAAATTTGTAAAACATTTGGAATATTGATTTAAGAGTTACTAACATTGAATTTGACCAAGAGAGGACCCAGGAAAGACGGGAACTAGAAATTCTATTATTATCATGTTATGAAAAGAAAGGCTATATTTTAATACAAAAAAAGTAGGAAAGATAGAATCTTGAATTTTAAAAAGTAAAATTAGCTTTATGAAAAATCATCTGTATTTTCTTCATTTCACTCCTAATCGGTGACCCTTGTATATCTGACTGGTATTGGCAGATAAGCCTTTAGGAATTGGTGCGTTAGGAAAATAGCAGTGAGCATAATGCTAAAAGCATGTGTTGCATTAATTGTTATTTTAATTGTTTTGCTTTAAGGGACTTACAAATAGGGCTTTAGGAGTAAGCTCGTAAGTAATGTAGCTAGAAGGAAGGGTAAATAAGGAGAAGTAAGTGGATGTTTTACAGTGTATTACCAAGAAATTCCTTTCTGCAGTGCTGACTTACTTAGATTGTTCAGACAGCACGGGAAGAGCACATTGAATCGGGGAAGTATTTCTCTCCTTTTTTCTAGCAGTGGGGCTGTCAGTCATCTCTATCAGTGCTGCTACCCTAAGTCAAGATTTATTTTTCTGATCTTAGCTTTCAGAAGGGGGATAATATATTTCAGAAGGGGAATAATAATAATAATAATAGTAATAATAATAATAAAAGTCCTTGAGTTCTAGGCAGGGAAGGATCTACTCAGTAGGCAGGATAAATGACCCAGCCTTCATTTTAAATATAAGAAGGCATTAGCATTCTAATTACCTAGGTGGTAGTAGACTCACAGGAAAACCTCCCAACACAGCCCTGAGCAGACTGCATCATTAAAGCAAACAAAGCAATTTTGGTGACAGACTGAAAAAGTGAGTTGAGTATCCCTGAATGCATTTTGGGTTATAAGGGACAGAGAGTAATCATTGCTTCCTCTTACAGAGCCTGCTGGGGGGCAGCTCTGCCCGTGAACTATCCCCAGATGAGGGTATAACACTGTCAGAAGTGGCAGCGGTGTGTGAATTTAACCAGAGGACCTGACTCATCCTTCAGCAAATGAGGGGTGGGCGGGATGCTGTGGCTGAGCAGCCGTTCTGTTCTGCTCTTTGCTTGGACCTGGGCAAGGTGAATTAGGGCCATCCTAGAAAGGTGGGTGGACAGATACCATCCTCAGCTGGCTGGCAGGAGAGGAGTGAAATGGGAACTGTCCACAGACTCAGCTGAGGTTCCCGAGAAGAGCAGGTAGAATGCAAATATAAAAATGGGATCGCAAACCTGGATCATTTTGATCTTCCCATTGCGCTCCAAGGCAAGGATCAGGTGCCGTTTCTCCTGCGCTTTCAGGAAAATCAGGCGTTTCAGCCAATGCTCCTCCTCCTTCCAGTCCTTCCCTTCCGGCAGCACTTTCATCTCCTGCCCGCTGCCAAAGTCCCAGATTTTAACTGTTCCTGTGCACACAGAGGAAAGTCTTTGTGGGTAAAAATAATCGCTAGAAAGCTTGGCTTTTGCCTCAGAGAAAATTGATCTAATTGAAAGCTTTCTGCCAACAAGGCATCCTATATTTATTTCCTACTGACATGTGAGTCGCCCTAGCCTTGAGGTGCACAAAATGTATTTCTGTTTACGTTGATTTGTCACAGGCTGATGCAAAACTGATGGAACAGGACTAGCCAACGTCTTGAAATTTGGGACAGTTTTCATTGAAACTCTCAGACTCTCTGACCTCAGCTTTCTGTCTTCAGTGGCTCTTTTCTGCCTTTATTTTCCCAATGCTTTGCTAAATAAGCCCCTATATCTGTCTCTATATCTAATATCATGCCACAGTTATTAATAGTAAAAGATCATTGTAATAATGTCACAGTTCTGAAGGTACTGACATGTTTTAGGACTTTAGCTCTCTGACACTGGGTAATAAAAAGTTTCAGAGAATCCCAGCAGATAGGAAACTATCAAGTTTTGAGGGGTTTTTTTGTTTTGTTTTGTTTTTGTTTGTTTGTTTATTTTTTTGGTTACATGAGGAAAAATACACAAGAAGTATTGACTTTCATTTTGCATTTGAAATCATAATTATTTTTAAATTAACTTCATTTAATTTAGAGGATGTTGATGAAAGGGCCAGGAGCAGTGATAAACAGTGTGGTTGTGGAATGCTTATTTCTAAGTAAAAACTCAGTGTAGAGAATTATCTTCCAACAGGGGTTCTTATGGAGGTCACCTCAAGGTCAGATCTAGTGGACTGCCCTGCACAGCACTTGGCCTTCCATCTCTTATCTGACAATATTTAAAAGAACTCTAGACTCTAGCACTTACAAAATAAAGTATCACTTGCTTGCATGGACATAATACCATCTCAGTCATACTGAACCTCTTCATGCTTATGTCTGATAATGGTTGTGTACATTGCTCAGAATTTCTATTATGACTAATTTTCACATTTGCAGGGAGTGCTTCTAGAGCAGTGGGATTGCTTTCTTAACAACTGTCCCATGTGAGGAGCAGCTGCATTTATTCACACACCATCAACTCAGCAGTTAACGATTTCATTTCAGGTGTATTATCTGCTCACACTTTCAAAAATCACACTTTTGCATCAGGATATTCACTCAATCCATCAATTTGGCCAGAGTTTATTTAGTAAACATGTCCCTAGAATAAATGTGCTCTGCTAGTGCATGCATGTTGCACTACAGTAAAGCAGTTCTTCCCTGGGAGTTCAGAACAAGATGAGGTGAGAGAGGAGGCAGGCTGAGCTCCCGAGTTCTAGGGATTTCCATGCAATGCTCCACAGCATGATGAGCATCGAACAACATGGCACAACCTGAGCCTGGTATCCTCTTGGGTGCACATGGCACATGCCCACAAAGAGCTCACACGTATAAACAAGTCCAATGGAGAATTCTAGGTGTTATACGACCAAGTTGGCTGGATATTTTGTCTGGCTCCCCAAATGTACTGTCAATAAAAATATCATCAGCAATCACTGAAAATCCAATGTCTATCTCTTAGCTGATAGTACCCAACGTAGAAAGATACAATGAGTCAGTGCAACACAGATCAGTCCCACCAAAGATGGAATGAGACTGTATATGCGAAACTTATGCAAACTGTATAAGTATTAGGTTGGTGCAAAAGTAATTGTGGTTTAAAAGGTTAAAATAACTGCAAAAACTTTTGCACCAACCTAATATAATGTAAGAAACTGATTACTTTGAACATCACTGTCAGGACATTAATGATAGTGATTAATTAGAGAAAAGTTTATCACTCTTCAGTCAGGCACTGCAGTCTCACTGGCATGGTTACATATCCCAGCCTGACTCATTCTCTCCCTGTAACCCAAACAACTAACGAGTTCCTAAAACAAGTTCTCAGAACACTAAAACAGGGAGGCTATATTCTGGATATTAGTCTGACCATTATATGCTCCTGTAGCAAAAAGAAATCCACTTTCATCAATAGCTGCTGAAGTCAATTCCACATTGAAGCCATGAGGGTCTAAAATCTGGTATATTTGGAGGCCAGTCTCAAGTTCCCACACCTATAGGTAAGAATAAAAAAATCAAATATGCATATGCCTTCATTGTGTAGTAACTCTCATGATCTCTAATAATGTTTATTATCTTAAATTTACTTATCTAATATTAGTAACTATTAGTCACCTTAATTTGTTTAGTTATTTTCTAATTATTCTCTGTGCTTGAATTTTAAGAGTGTTTCTTGTAAATAATATTTACTGGATTTTGTTTGTTTCTGTAATATGATAGTCTCTATCTTTTTTTTTTTTTTCAAATTTATTATTTTTTTTAATTAGTTTCAGGTGCACAAGACAAAGCAAAACTTAGACGTTTATCATTTATATCCCTCACACTGTGTGAACCCCCCGCCCCCCATGATAGACTCTATCTTTTAACTCATAAAAAATTTTACAATATTTAAGACAGCATCAAAATTGATACTATGCACATCTAACACCTTTCCCAACATTCTGCCATGAATGTTGATTTGATCAAAGAAAGTTCTAGAAGATGCAGTGATACCTAATAGTTACTGTGCTGTCCTGGAGCATGTTTGTTGCATAGATAGGTGGCTGAGACAGGCACTGACTCTATTCCAGGAAACCCCTGGCTGTGGAGGAAGTAGTCAATTGCCACTGTAAGCATGAAGCAAGATAGAAATATAACAGCGATGAGTTCAGCAAAAAATCAAACTGCGTTTTTTTTCTCTGTTGACACTCATCCAAATTAACTAGGGGTCACTGGACGGGATCTGTGGTTAACAGCCTGGAATCTGAGAGAACCCTGAGGAAGGAGCTCACTAACTTTTCCAAGGAATATTCTGATTAGGGAAACGGGCCCAGCTCCTGAGACTGAGAGAGTGAGAGGGAGAGTTAGGGGGAGATGGGAGGAGCGGAGGCTGAGACTTCAGAGAAGCCCGTGTGTGTAATTAGGCTGAGTGTGACGAGAAAATCCAGAGCATGTCAAGGCTCATCATTATCTCGCTTTAGAAACACAGTAAGGACTTTAGTCATGCAGCCCCTCAGAGTCTGAATCTCTCCCTCTTCATGGAGCTGCCAAGTTCATATGTAAATGACACTGCCAGCGAGTAATAAAAGTAAAGTGGCAACACAGGATGACTTTGGTTTCACTCAAGTTATTTGGAGGCAGGGGCAGCATAAGCATAGGGCCCGACGTGGGAAGGTGCATGTTCTTCTGGGAACTGAAAAATGCTGTTGCAGCTGGGATGAAAGATGGAACTGATGAAATAGTAAGCTAGATAACAGAAGGCCACCCACTGGGAAGTGGTGGAGCCTATCTGAATAGAGCCAGTCTGGCCCCAGCGGCCATGCTCTTAACTTCTGTGCGCCCCTAGGTATAGGACAGAGTCCTTACGGGAGAAAGAGGAATGTGTGTCACTGCACAGATAGGTTTCAGAGGTCACTCATTTCCTGGCCTGATGTATGGTCCCTCTCCAACCAGTCAGGTATGGAAACTCACCTAGATGTCTTCCTCTCACCTTGCACTACGGGGAAGACGTTTTCCCCTTAAGAGGTCGTATTGCATGAAAGCAGGACAGGTTTGTTTTAAGTTCCCTCTACTAACTCTGTAGGCATTACCAAAAATAGTGACAACTGCGCTCAGGAGATTTGGCCTGAGAAAATCTCCAGCAGATATGCAGAGATCAACGATTAAAGGGGATTAGGGGGTTTGCAGAGGAGTGCTCTCTACTGCTCCCTGTCTCCTTTTGGAGGGCATGTGTAGAATAAAAGGACGGACACCAGAAGCAAACACCTTGAGCCATCACTGCTACATGACTGCAGTGGTCGTAATTACACATGCCCTTAGGACGGTCAAGTACCGTGGCCTCTGGGGAACAGTCATGGCAGGGCCAGAGGAATGCAGAGGGAAGGACGTGGGGATTCACATCAGACAAACCTGGGTTCATATCCCAGTCCTGACGCTTACTAGTTGTGTGAGCTGGGGCAAGTTGCTTGATCTTTCTGAGCCCTAGTTTGTTCACCTTCAGAATGGAACTCTGTCCACAGAGAACGATTGTGAGGATTAAATAAGGTCATGGGTGAAGGCACTTGGCAGATATCCCACACCTCTGGGGGTTATAGGAAACATCTATCAATTCCCTTCTTAACATACCCTCTTTCCATAGCTCAGTTAAAAAAAAACAACATACATGTATATGTACTAGTTCTCTTTCTTTGACATATTTTCTTAAAAATTCCTATTTTAATAGTAACAACTAGCTTTATTTATTTAATGAGCATGTGACTTAATACCAAGCAGTCAGAGCTGGCTTCAAATACTTGTTTTCATGTGTTCATGAAAGCTTAAAAATAGGGTCTCATCAGACTCAAAGACTTATCAGTAAGAAGAGAAAATTCTATCTGCTTTGCCTTTTTCTTTCTGAAGAGTCAATATGTACTTACCTTAATTATGGATTCAGAGCAGATAGTAAGTACTTGGTGAAAGTATTTGTTGTAAAGCATGACATTGATTTCTCGTTCATGAGTGTGAGGAACCTGTTTTGTGTCTTGTATGATTCGAGTCAAAGGATACATGTCGATAACATTAGATCCTGGAATAGAAATAACAATCTCATAAATACCCAATGTTAGAAGTTTTGAATCATAAAGAATTTTATCCAACCACTTGTGTTTAGAAACAGCCAACCAGTGAGATTAGTAATATCAATGCCTGGGAAGTCTAATGATGTGAAAATACATTCATTTACTCCAAAACAATTTTGATAAATAAAGCAAATGTGGTTCTGCCAGAGAAAAGCATTCATTTTGGGCTTCATTAATTTTCAAGTGCAGGCCATTTGGATTTTGTTGCTAACCTCTTTGCAGTGACCCCATTTTCCTATTTTTTTTATAGTCTACTTTTTTCCTCTTTAGCGTGCCTACCGCACACCTCTCCATCTGGTGAAGAGTAATAATGGAGACAGCTTTCTGCTGAAGGTAAACTGCCACTTAGTGATTGCAATTTATTGTTAGAAAGCCCTTTTCAACCAAAGCATGCTGAATCACACTGTAAACATGGTCTTATTAAATGTAACCAATGAGAATGATTGCAAGCCAGTTCTTGCAACATTAATATTAAATAAGATTATTTTCCAAATCATCATAGTAAAACAGATGGAGGGTAGGTATTCCTTACCTGCATTCTTCTAAGGTTTGGCTTTATAGTAATACAGCAATCTGTGAGTATGATTAAACTTTCAAAATCTTGGTTAATTGTAATGTCTGGAAATATAAATAAGAATTCCAGTGCATCCCGTAGTTCAAACAAAAATTAAATTTCTTCCCAATTTTTGATGTGGATAGTTTTTCCTTTGCATCGAGTTTCTCTAGTTTCTCCAAAGAAATCTCAGCTTTAGGAAAAGTTTCAGCAGGAGTTACTAAACACTTTCCTAAGGTGTTTAAATTTTAAAATAAAACCTGTTCAAGTATAGAGAAGGCCTACGATGCCTCTCTTGAGAATATTTTTCAGTTCCAATACCTCAATATGCAAATATGAGGAATATCATAACCAGCTAATCAAACAACACTTGCAGCTTCTTGGTCGACCCTCTAACGTTATATTGACTGTGACTAACTTTATACAGAACTGACATCAACAAATCTCAACGTGCTTATGAAAGATGGCAATCCTCTACATTTTTGGCACTTTGTATTACAGCTGTGGAAATAACGCAGTACCGAGAAAGAATGTGGAGTCAGGAATCAGAAGCTGTGGGACCGAATCCCAGCTCTACCTTTCAGCCTTGAGTGCTTCTACTAGTCAGTTGAACTGTTTGAGATTCAGTTTTGTCTTTTATAAAATAGGATAAATAATAATTCTTACCTCGCGTAGTGATGGTGGAGATCAAATAAAATGAAGTACATGAAAGCACTTCGTAAAACAACTATACAAATGGTCGCTGTCTTATTAAGAGCACTAACAGTAACAACACCAGTGACAGTGACACAGCACATTCTACAAGTATTTCCAGAATGTAGTGCTGCTGTCATTGGAGTTAAGAAGATCACTATGGCCGCTTCATTTGAATCAAAGCATGAATTAAAATCTGAGAGGGAAGCTTCATGTAATTCTGATGTCAAGTTGACAGCTGTAGTCAATATATGCGATTTTAGAGATGAAGCAATATGCAGAGCTCTGTATTTTTGTCAGCAAAATACTATCACAATTACATACAATTAGGAAGAAATCTTGATTTTTCTGTCCCCCCCCCCCCTTTTTTTTGTCTTGATGATTGAGTCCTTAGTTACTGTGATGATAAATGGGATGGAAACGATGAGCCCAGTAATAAAACATGCAAGTTGGGGCACTGAGAGAGAAAATTTGCTTGCAGTCGCTAGTATGTGGTTTTTAGGGCCGCTTACAACTAGAATTAAGTTCTGTTTAACAAGATGTAAAATTATGTATCAAACATGAAGTGCTAATTCACTCCTAATCCAGAAGAAACGGAAAAGTTCAAAATAATTGTATTTTCCAGCAGCAAAGATGGCACCAACCACTTCCCTGCCCTAATTTATCCCAGAGGAAGTCAGATCAGGTAGTCACTGGACTTAGGAGATGCGTTCTGGGTTGGTGTTCCAGAAGGAAGAGTATTATTAATATGGTCCTTCTTTCTTCTAAAGCCTGAGGGTATGCATATAAACAGTGTTCAACCTGAATGCGTAACAGGGTCCTTTGTCTCTTTAGTAAGCATGTGTTTCTAAGTAAGAGGGAGCAAGAAAGGGAGGCCACAAATCCATTGGCATCAGCACTGGGGATCTGTCATTCAGCGCTATCCTCTCTCTCCTCTGTTCTTTGTGTAGAAGCACCCTTCTTACTGAGTAATTACTGTCTCAGTATCAGAATGCCTGGGGCCAAATTGCCTCTCTCAAGAAAACAGGTGCAGCCGCTCCAAAGTTGACCATATTTCTGCACCCAAGAGTAAAAACAGACCTGAATTTGCCCTATATTAGCAACAGGTTACATCCCACTTTTCTGCTTAACCCACACCACATCTTCCTAGATTCAAGAACTTAGAGCACTGACATGGCATTTTCAGAGAAGTCCAGCTGCACATTTAACCCACCAGCCATGGAAATACGAGGAGGAGAGGAATTGAATTAAAATGTACTGTGATGAATCAAGGTTTATAAATTCCCCTTCTAGTTTTTTTGTTTTTCTCCAGGTTTGTACTCAAGGGCTAGTTAAAAAAAGGTGAAACGTCAAGAGATGAGCTTTTGCCATTAATCGAGTACACTTACCTGTGATAAGTACACTTACCTGTGATAAGCATGCTGTGATTGGAATCATATATCATGGAGTAAATCTGCATGTCTCCTGGTCTTCCCTGGCTGTCATGGAAGACTTGTAGTAGAGAAAGAGTCTGTATATCCCACACCCTGAAAACCTGGGGGAATAAAGCATACAGCTCACCTTTACCTTCTCCACTCAAAGCTATTTACCTGATGCATTTCCAGTCTGTAATATGCTCTTAAAAACTTGCAGCAAAGTATGATTTATATAATGAGCTCATATCTGTTAAACTCTAATTTGGTTCGTAGTTCAATTATTGTTCATTAATATCAGAGAAAATAGCAGCAGTGATTAAAAGTTTGCTTAAAACAACTGGAGTTTCTATCATTACAGAAGGGAAGGGAAAACATAGTATTTATTATTCTTTAACAATTTGGAGAAATAATAAAAGACCAATTACGATTTATAGTTCAATTGAAAGCACATTTCTCTTTACATTATGGATTAGAAAGTAGAGGGAAGACATATTTTAGGTGGGGGGTTTCAAATTGCTTTTTCATGGCTTAAGAAGATGGGAACATCTTACTAAATGAGTTTTCTAGAAATGTAAATGAGGTTTCTAAGAAAACCCCCTCCTCCTGCCCAGGGATGTAAGAATTAAAGAAAGCAGTTTTGAGGGATGTATAAATATAGTAATAGTATGGGGAAATAGGTTATTAAAGCTCTCCTTTGAGAAAGGAAAGGGAACTATAATTACTCAGCTAGAACTTGGGATGATAAAAGAGAATAGAGAGAACAAATCCAGCAAAACTAGGTCAAGTTTACCCTTTGTCACTTGAAATTACTGGTCTTACTCTTCATTTTCTCTTTTTTTTAACAAGTGATAGAGTGATTAAATTTCAGGAAAAAAGTGTGATTTCTTCAAGGATTATATTTCCTAGCATGCATCAGCCTTAAATAATATTTTCATATTAAAATAGTTATCATTAAACTATTAAATTAAAATATTTGTTGAATAATTGGAGAAGAATAGATGTTAAGTCTTCTTTGAATGTTTGGTAAAATTCACCTGTGAAGCCATCCGGTCCAGGACTTTTGTTTCTTGGGAGTTTTTTGATTACTGATTCAATTTTGTTACTAGCAATTGGTCAGTTCAGATTATCTGTTTCTTCTTGATGCAGTCTTGGAAGATTGTATGTTTCTAGGAATTTCTCCATTTTTTCCAGATTGTCCAATTTGTTGGCATATAATTGCTCATAGTATTTTTTATAATCTTTTGTATTTCTGTGGCATCCATTATCACTTCTCCTATTTCATTTCTGACTTTATTTATTTGGGTGCTCTCTGTTTTTCTCTTGGTTAGTCTTGTTAAAGGTTTATCAATTTTGTTTATCTTTTCAAAGAACCAGCTCTTGGTTTCATTGATCTTTAGTTTTTTTTTTTTTTTTTTTACTCTATTTCATTTATTTCCTCTCTGATCTTTATTATTTCCTTCCTTCTACTTTGGGCTTTGTTTGCTGTTCTTTTTCTAGTTCCGTTAAGTGCATTAGGTTGTTTACATGAGATTTTTCTTGTTTCTTGAGGTAGGCCTGCATTGCTATGATTTTCCCTTTTAGGGCTGCTTTCACTATATCCCATAGATTTTGGGTAGTTTTGTTTTCATTTTCATTTATCTCAAAGTATCTGTTGATTTCTTCCTTGAACTCATTGTTACCCACTCATTGTTTCATAGCATTTTATTTAGCCTCCATGTGTTTGTGTGTTTTTCAGTTTTCTACTTGTAATTGATTTCTAGTTTCATAGCATTATGATCGGAAAAGACACTTGACATCATTTTAACCTTCTTAAATTTACTGAGACTTGTTTTGTGGCCTAACATGTAGTCTATCTTGGAAAGCGCTCCGTGTGTACTTGAAAAAAATGTACATTCTGCTGCTCTGGTGTGGAATGCTCTAAAATAATCACTTAAATCCATCTGGGTTAGTGTGTCATTTAAGGCCACTGTTTCCTTGTAGATTTTCTGTCTGATGGCTCTGTCCATTGGTGTCAATGTGGTGTTAAAGTCCCCTGCTATGACTGTGTTACTGTCCATCTCTCCTTTTATGTCACTCAATATTTGCTTTATATATTTAGGTGCTCCTATGTTGGGTGCATAGATGTTTACCAGGATTATATCCTCTTGTTGGATTGATCCCTTTATCATTAGGTAATGTCCTTTTTTGTCTCTTATTACAGTCTTTGTCTTAAAGTCTATTTTCTCTGATGTAAGTATTGCTATCCCAGCTTTTTTTTTTTCATTTCCATCTGCATAAAATATATTTTTCCATCCTTTTACTTTCAGCCTGTGTGTGTTTTTCGATCTGTGGCAGGTCTCTTGTAGGCAGCATAGGCATGGGTCTTGTTTTCTTATCCATCCAGCCACTCTATGTCTTTTGATTGGAGCATTTAGTCCATTTACATTTAAAGTGATTATTGGTAGGTACATAGTTATTGCCATTCTATTATTTATATTTATGTTTTTCCTCCCTTCTTAAAGAAGTCCTTTTAGCAATTCTTGTAATACTGGCTTTGTGGTGATGAACTCCTTTAGCTTTTTCTTGTCTGGGAAGCTCTTTATCTCTTCTTCAATTGTAAATGATAGCCTTGCTGGGTAAAGTAGTTTCAGGTGTAGGTCCTTGCTTTACATCACTGTGAGTATTTTATGCCAATCCCTTCCTTCCTGCAAAGCTTCTGTTGAGAAACCAGAAATCGTATGGGAGCTCCATTGTAAGTAACTGGTTGCCTTTCTCTTGTTGCTCTTAGGATTCTCTTTTTGTCTTTAACCTTTTCCATTTTAATTATGTTGTGTCTTGTTGTGGGTCATCTTGTTTGGGACTCTCTGTGCTTCCTGGACTGTATGTCTATTTCCTTTACCAGGTTAAAGAAGTTTTCAGCTATTATTTCTTCAAATACGTTCTCGATCCTTTACTCTGTCTCTTCTCTTCCTGTTAGCTCTACATATGATGTTGTCCCAGGGGGTTCTTAAAATATTTTCATTTTTCAAAACTCTTTCTTTTTATTGTTCCAATTGGGTGTTTTGTGCTACCTTGTCTTCCAAATCACTGATTCAATCCTCCGCTTCATCTACTCTGCTATTGATTCCTTCTTCATTACAGGTATTATGTTTTTTATTTCTCACTGGTTCTTTTTATGGTTTTTATGTCTTTTTAAAAATTTTTAATGTTTATTATCTCTTTGTTGAAGTTCTCACTAATTTCCTTGAGCATCCTTAAAACAAGTGTTTTGAATTCAATCTCTGGTTTATTGCTTGCCTCCTTTTCGTTTACTTCTTTTTCTGGAGTTTTCTCCTGTTCTTTTACTTGGGACATGTTTCTTTGTTTCCTCACTTTCGCTGCCTCTCTGTGTTCATTTCTATGTATTAGGTAGATATGCTATGTCTCTCAGTCTTCACCTGGTGGCCTTATGTAGAATGTGTCCTGTCTGGCCCAGAGATGCAGTCTCCTGATCACCTGAGCTGTGAGCTCCCAGAGTGTACCTTGTAGGTGTTGTGTGTGCCCTCTTGTAGTTGAGACCTGATTGCTTTGGGCACATCAGTGGGTGGGAGTGAGTCTCAGGCTGACTGGCTGTGAGGATTTCCAAGCCCATAGTGTAGGAAGTGCAGTATGGCAGCAATAGTGCAAACACTATTTTATGTAGATCTTTGGCCACCTTATCTGATTATTTTATTAGAATAAAGACCCAAAACTTTTTTCCAGCTTTATCCCCAACAGCACTATATAAACATGTCTATGTTTTCTGCCCTCCCCTTCCCCCTTTTTTCCCCTACCAATTTGTTAAAATTTTTCATTTGTTGTTTTAAGAATATTATTTAAGATCAGGAGGATCACTTCTCGAGTTATATAAATATCTAATCATTTTACTGTACACCTAAAACTAATATAATATATAATGTCAACTGTAATTGAAAAAATATTTTTTAAAAAAGATATTATTCTAGTTTCTTTCACTTTTGTTGCATTTTTGCCCCCTGCCCCCCCATGCTGTCTGTCTTTAACCTTTTGTATGTGTATAAGGAGGCTGTCTGGGGTGGGGACAGATAATGGGATCAGCTATAGTTAGCTACTAGGTAGCTATGTGACTTTGTACAAAATATTTAGGTCTCATTTTTCTTTACATGTGCAAGTATATATGATAAATACTTTATAGGGTTCTTATTAGCATCAAATGAGTTGTGTATGCAAAATACTAAGCATAGTGCCAGGAACTTAGTAAGCATTTGATAAATGATGGCTATTATTATAGTTTACAGTAAGTTTAAATGTTTATATAGTCACATTAATTTTTCCTTTAGTCATAGGTGTTATGCTTAGAAATTGCGCTAAAGGCTATGTGCATATTTGCCTGTATTTTCGTCAGGAAAATTCTAGGACTTCTATGGTTTTGTGTTTTACATTTAACATCTTTAACCCATATGGAATGTATTTTGCTGTTTATTATGATGATCTGATTACATATTTGCCCCTCAAATAGTTAATCAGTTTTCCCAACATTTAATGAACAAAACCACCCTTTGCTCACAGATTTGAAATGCTACTTTTATCATCTATAGAATTTCCATACACACATGAACTAATTCTTGCATTTTCTATTTTGTTTCATAGATATATCTAACTATTCCTGCATTAACTACTGCTCTGTTTTATTTATTGTGGCTTTATAATATGTTTTAACAAACATCTGACAGGGAAAGTGGCATTTTATAATTATATTTTCCAGTGTTTCTAGGATATTCTTGTATATCGATATTTTTACATTAACTTTAAACTTGGAAACTGATATTTAAATAATCCTGAATCACATTAAATATATAGCTTAATTTGATGGAGAATATCTTACAACAGAATGTTCCCATGTAGGAACATAGAATGTCCCTTTATTCATGTTCTTAAATGAAAATACCTCAGAAAAATTTCATAGTTATCTTATACACATAATGAATATTGCATGTTAAGGTTATTTTTTAGGTATTTCATAATTTTTACCCTGGTATCCCTTTGACCATATTTTTCTTAACTGATTACTACTCTTACATAGAAATTTATTTTTATAAATTGCTGTTATAACCGGCCACCTTATTAAACTGATCTATTCTAAAAATTTACACTGATTTTATCAAAATTTTCAAGCAATCACATTATTTGCAAATACAATAATTTAGCCTTCTCATTTCTAACATTCATAACTTTTATTACATTGGTTAGAATGTTTTGAACACTATTTAGTGACAGCAGCAATAACAGAAACCCTTACTTTTTCTGTATTTAATAATGTTCCTGTCTGCAATAGGGAGGCCTCTTGGATTTTACTAGTGAGGATAGCATTGGCTCTCTTCCCTATGTTGTATTCTTGTTATTCCCGTCTTTAAAAATGCCCTTTCTCAAAAAAAAAAAAGTCCTTTCTCACGCTGTAGTTAACAGAAACAGAACAGTGGCTCATCATTTCCTTCTCCACTTTAATGTTTTTCTCAGTGACTATCAGCTATTTCAATCAAAAATTGTATGTATTCCGGATTTTCCAATAATTGATTTTAAGGGAAAAAAGAGTTTTGTTTCTCTTTTTTTTTTTTTTTTGTTTTGTTACCTTTGCAGAGGAAAGGCTGATGACGAGTTGATCTTTCTCATTTGTTACGATCTCGGTGATACTGAACATGTGCCCCACAAGTTTCCCCACTGGTTTGGTGCTGATATTGGGGTGCCACAACCGGAGCACTTTATCGTCTCCTGAAAAGGAGATAGAACAGAGTTACTCATTTTCTCAGGGATAGAGGTGGTCACAGTTTAAAGAGCCTATCTCTTACGCAGTGATATCCTTATCTTTCTTCTAATAGCAAATCACAGTCTGTTTCTTCCAGGATGCAGTCTGATTGCTTTGCTAAGAGGCTAGCCTGCTTTGGGATCTGCTGCTTCTTGTCAAGGCTGTTTTGTTATAATTGTATTTACACATACAAATGTGAATTCTCATAAATATTTCATGAATCCTTTTCTTGATTTAATACTTTCCTACTCATTAGTGTATTATTTATACTTTATTTACTTCCCAAAGTATTTAAGGCAGCTGTTCTTTGTTTTCATTCTTAAATATGCAAATATTATAATGAAAAAGAAAGCAAAAGGAGGAAAGTTGCACATAATCTATACCATTATAACAAATCAATTGTTTTTGTTTTCCATCTTCCTTTCTAGCATATACACACACACACACACACACACACACACACACACACACACACACATATATATGCTTGTATATATCCATAAACATACATGTAGTTACTATCATTGCATAGATACTATTTTTTAATTGTTAAAGTCATGCAGGTACATGGTAAAAGTATTTATACAATATAGAAGGGTACAATTTTTATTTAAAAATTTTCTTTCCCCCATAATCTCTAGTCCACTCCCAATAGAAAATTATTGTTGAATTTTTTTTCTGTCTTACAAATATACTTTTTATTTTCAGAGTTTAGAATAACACTTTTCCATTCATATTTAAATACTTACATTATTTTCAGGAAGTACTGAGGAAGATTACTGTTTCTCAACAACTAAAAATCACTGTCACTAATTTTTATCTTTGATACACACATAAAATGTTATAAATGTTGACAAAATACAAAAATCACTGTTTAACATGTATTTTTAACAGGAAATTACAACATGCAATATTGAATGCACAGAGAGACAGACCAAATTAAAATTTGTAGATTGGGTTTGCCATTTTGTTATTATATGTAGATTGAAAGGAAAGTTGCTTTCTTTTTCTTTCCATCTTTATTGAGATGTAACTGATATACAACATTGTGTAAATTTAAGGTGTGCAGTGTGATTATTTGATATTTGTATACTATATTGTGAGGTGATTACCATGATAAGGTTAGTTAACACATCCATCACTTACCATAGCTACCATTTTTTTGTGATGAGAACTTTTAAGATTTACTCTTTGCAACTTTTAATTACACAATACAGTGTTGTTAACTAATCACCATGTTGTATATTAGATCCTCAGAACTTATTCACCTTATAACTGAACAATGTGTGCCCTTTTAAAAATATAAATCTTATATATTTAACATAATTAAAATTAGAAAACATAATTAACATAATATATACCTACTATATTTTTTTACATTTATGGAAGTCCACAGACTCATGTCTTCGTAACTATCATTTTAGTTGCTACATTACAATGTCTTAACCATTTCCTATTGATAAATGGTTCTGCTAATTCTAGTTTTTCACTTTATTCGGCAACCCTGCAATAGTTATTTTATTTATGTGGTCTTTTTCTTCTTTTGGATTATTTACTGAGGATGAATTTCCAAGTGTGGGATCACTATGTGAAGGGCTATCAATATTTTTATGGCTTTAAAACATATTGTTAGCTTACTTTCCAAAATGGCTGTACTAAATTCCAAGGCCATAAACTATATATGAACATACCAGTTTCATCAAACCCTGGCTAGCACATGGATATTATCATGATTTAAAATATATGCAATTTTTATAGATTTAAAATGATAGTTAAATTATATAATAGCTAATGCTAAATATTTTCTCCCATGTGTATCTGCTAATTGTACCTCCTCCTGTGAATTGTTTGACCATATCCTTTAACTTACCCATGATCTCTTAGAATTCTGATATTAATAATTGAAAGTTAATAAAAATTTAACTATTACACACACACACACACACACACACACACACACACACACACACACAGTTTTACCATAAAGACTGGCTAACTGCTCACCAAACTCATAGTCTCTTACTGGATACACAGCTAGACTACGTTTTCCAGATTCCCTTGCAGTTAGGTGTGGTCAGATTACTGACTTTAAGCCAGTTAACTATGAGAACTGACTTTAGATTTTACATGACTAAAAAGAAATACATTTCCATTATATTTCATTCATTATACATTTGGGGGCTTTGTTGTCATGGCAGCTAGTGTTACCTGAACTAGTGCATAGTTGTTATTGAATTGTTTTTTGAAGTAATCTAAACCATGTATAATAGTTTACAAAATATTCTTAAAATAGAATATTCTTAAGATATGGTATATTTTATTTCACAAATAATCTTCCTTGAACTAGAGTCATAAAAATATCAAAAGATTTCAAGTTGGGACCCTAGAAGTTAAATAATCCAACTCTCATATATCACAACAGACAGAAAGTAACTCCTAAAGATTAAGTGATTTTAATTAAATGATTTAATTTAATGATTTAAATGTAATTTGTCTAGAATCACATATCAGAAAATGGTATCACATTAAGAATATTATGATGCATTCTTATTTATTATGAAACACCTTATTTATTATGAAAGACCCTAGGAAAAAAAGATGTATAATAGCATTGTTACCTGTTACAATTTATATATAAGCTAAATTATAAAGAGTCACAATTTACATATAAAATACCTGAAATTCAGCATGGTCATTTTAGTTAATCAGGTAGCATATATTTTGCCACCCACAGGATGAATTTGCTGATGTATGTTGAATTTTTTAATGTAAATATATTTATCCAGAACCAGTCAGGTATGGAGGAGAATTAGGTGACTTGATAGTCGGATATTGAGAAGCCAGGCAAATGTGATAGACACAAATGCTTCCGTAATTCTGTGATTATTTTCTTGGGCCCATGTAAAAGGAATGTACTATTTTCTCTACCCTTTTCTTTTTCTCCTTTGAGTATTTTAATCTATCCTTAAAATCTCAGCATAGTTGTCCTTCCAAGAATAGACATTCTGAAATATTCATAGTCTTCAAAACTTATAGTCTTTTTATTAATAGTCATTCTTCATAGTCTTCAAAACAGAGTGCCCTGCTTGTATGGCCCTACTCCTGTCATCTTTTGTAATTGACTATTTTTCTGGACCATTCTTGTTTATTCTGGTATCTCTAGTGTAGAAGCTACAGTAGGAGTTCAACAAGTATTCATTGAACCACTTCCATAACTTCAGCGTTGCATTGACGTATCTTAGCTCAGAGGTTAACTATCAGTTGGCAAAACAGTAGGAAAACGTATCTGAACAAAAAATAAATTTGTGTTGAATGTTCACCTGACTTCTTTGATAAGGTCAGCTGTTTTATTTCAGAGGTTCTTAGGTCCTGGAGTGTTATTATAGGCAGGCTGAAAAAACTCAGGGCACAGGTGACTCTTAGTTTCTATTTCTCAGGCAATTGCTATGGATTGAATTACCCACCTCCCCTACCCCTCCAAATTAATATGTTGAATCCCTAACCCCCAGTGTGATGGTATTTGGAGATGGAGCCTTTGAGAGATAATTGGCTGAAATGAGGTCACGAGACGGAGGCCCTGATGATGAAATCAGTGCCCTTATAAGAAGAGGCATCAAGGTCCTTGCTCTCTCTCTATCTGCCATGTGACATGACAGTGAGCAAACGGCCATGTGAAAGCCAGAAAGAGAGCCCTTACTAGAAATCGACCTTGCTGGCGATTGAACTTCTATTCTAGAACTTATTAATCCCCAATATCATTCTGTCTCCAGGTTTTATGAATAATTTATTTCCCATGCCTTTGAGACTGGCTCTTTCTTTTCTTTTTTCATGGCACCTCCAATAATTCAGACCCTCATCATCTCACTCCTGAGTTCTGTAGCAACCTCCTAAATGGAATCTCAGATTTCATTTTATTTCAACGATACCTCCAGATATCTGTCAAAGTAATTTTGCATATGTGTTATAAATGGATTGAATTAGCATTTATTGAGAACCTGCTATGTACCAGGCATACATTATCTCAATCTAAACACAACCATAGGAGGTAGGTGTTTTTTTTTTTTGTATTAGTACTATTATTAGCAGTTGTTTGTTGAGCACTTATTATGTGGAAGACACTGTGCTAAGTACTTTATTTGAATTTGTTTAATTCTTATAATAACCTTATAAGTAGGTATTATTATCAGCTCCACTTTACAGATGAGAGTGAGCTTAGAAGAGTTAAATAACCAGCCCAAGGTCATACAACTTGCTAGTAAGAGGGCCAGGATTTGTATCTAGATGGTATGACCCCAGAGCCCAGGCTCAAAGCCATCGTACTGTAGTAGAACCCCAGTAGAACAAATGAGGAATCTGCGGCTCAAAGAATATTCCAGTCCTCCACCTTTCCCCAGCTTCTTATAGCATCATCTTCCCCTTACTCTCATCAGATGACCTGGTTTCCTATCTACTAGCCAACTTAGCCCTTAAATGTTGGTATTTTTCAAGGCTCTAACCTTGACCCTCTTCTCTATTAACTCTAAACCATGGGCTATTGACTTTTTTGGTCATGGACCCCTTCGACGATTTGATAGAATTTTGGACTTTCTCTCCAGAAAAGTGCACATAAACACACAAGTATCATTCAGCTTCAGGGAGGTATGTGACTCCTCTAAAGGCCACACATGGGTCCCAGGTGAGGAACACATGCCCTCACACACTGAAATAAGTTCTAGATAAAGATCTAAAGGTAAAATATAAAACAAAACCATAGAAAACAATAGTAAAATACAGAAGAATTTGTTTCACATATTCTTGGGCTAGGGAAGGCCTTTCTAAGTGTGCCATCAAATCCAGAAGTCACAAAGAAAAAGGCTGACAGATTTGACTTAATATAAACTTTTAAATTCTCTAAAAGGTTTATCCAGTGGTAAAGTTCTATAACTTTATGAATATTCTATGACTATGTTAATTAAGGAGAGCACTGTTTGCGAAGTAGAAAATCTCTGTGCAACATAAACTGTTCTCTTACCTCCAGTGACAATCACATTTGCTTTTATACAGTAACAAAAAGTGTTTGCTCCTCGTGGCATGGAAAATTCTCTGACAGGCCTGGGAAACACAAATTTGAAGTAAACCTTATATATTTTTCTTTATGAAGCTAATTACAATTTATAAATACATTATATTCAATAGGCTCATTTCTCATTGGTTATAAATCCATTTACCCCCAGAAAATATAAGTGATTATTAAATCCTCACTGACCTGCAGAATCCATATTATTTACTCCATATTGTGGTGATATTAGCACAGTACTTTGTATTGTTTTTACTTAAGAAAAAAAATCCAGGCTCCACCTTTGTTTTGTGCTTGTGCTGGGACTAAGGATGGGTGGAGAGACATCATATTTTAATCCAGAAAGGACACTGGGTGGCTAAGTGAGTCCATTTGGTAGCACATATGCCAGGAACACATTTGGACACTTCCTCCTCTCTCACCACCCACATCCAGCTTTCTATCAAGTCCTGTTGATTTTGCCTCTAAAAAATAAGTGAAATCTCACTTCTTCCCATTCCCCCCTCAGTATCTTGGTTCAACCCTCCATCCTCTCGCCAGAACAACTGTAATAAACTGCTAACTTCTCAGTTTCCACTATAGCCCATTCTTTCCCCTTTCCTACCCAAGTCATGCTACAATCAGCGTGATCTGTGTAAAACGTGAGTTCGATCCTGTCACTCTCGCCAGTGGCTTCCCGAAGCTCTAAGATGAGCCAGGTTCCTCCATCTGGCTGACCTGGTTCAGGCCATCCTTGTCACCTTGCTGGGCTCATCCCATGCCCCCCTCGTCCCCCACTTCATGATCCAGCCACGCTGCTCTCAGCAGCCTCCTTTCTGGCTGCACGTTGCTCTTTCCTCCTCAAGAGCTTCTGCACGAGCCAAAGATGTTCTTCTCCCAGAGCCTAACCACATAAACACCCGTTTTCCTGCAGCTGTCAGCTTAATGTTACTTCCTCATTAAAAGGTCTTTGCTGAATTCCACCCCCCACCCCACAACAACTAAATAATGTATTTTGTATTATTTTTATCTCCTAGTACCATGTTATTTTCTCTTAAGGAATATAGCATATCTATCATAAAATTGGCCCATGTCGTCTATTCTGTAATAAAATGTAGATACCATGGGACTTTGAATATAGAAGGCTCCCAATAAATATTTGAACACCCTGAAGGGACAAATACCTAGTTGACAATCCCATTTTCCAGAGTCACACAGATCAGAAATGTATTGATTCTTGGAAGTTACTTCTGGATTTCTTCCCTGGGACTCTTGATATAATAGCACTTTTGAAAAAGAAACATTTTAAAATAATTTCTTCAAACTGTGAAAAAAAAAACCCAAACAAACAAACAAAAACACTTTACTGTCAAAAGACCCTGCCTGAAGTACAGCAGACTTCATCTCAGTTTTCTTTCCTGTTGTTAAACACGTGCAAGCTCTCATCCAGAGAGGGAAGCCGGGTCATCAGATGGAAGGTCAAGAGGGGACTCCATGGGGACACAAGTTACATGATTGGGGTTGTGAAGGCATTCCAGGGGGAACGTGTGCTTGCTAAAGAACAAGGGCCATTGAGCAAGCAGTGTGTCCTTGTGTCTTTTCTCCCCTTGGTCCTGGAGGGAGTTGTTGGGAGTGAGATCAGCGGACAAGGAAGAAAGCATTTTTAGTTTCTCCTTGATGATGTGAAGTAAGATATTTCAGGGTACCTCAGGTAAAGGCATCTTTTTCAAAGTGGTCCTCTCTCTGTATTATCAGGTGTCATTCCAAAAGAGCAATAGAGAATGCCATGGAAAACTCTAGGTTAGGAGTTGGCAAACCTTTGCTTTAAGGAACCAGATAATAAATATTTTAGACTTTCCCATCCAGTGTCTGTTGTCACAGTCACTCAGCTCTGTTGTTGTAGCATGAAAACAGCTGTAAATAATACATAAATGAGAAAGCATGGCTGTGTTCCCATACTACTTTATGAGCAAAAAATTGGAATTTCATATACTTTTTATAGGTCATGATATGTTATTTTTCTTTTGATTTTTTTCAACCATTTAAAAATGTAAAAGCTATTCTTAGTTTGCAGATGTTACAAAAACAGATGGCCTGCTGGATTTGGCTGCTGGGGTTTTCTGTCTCCTGTTCCAGATGCAGAAACACGAAGCCCAAAGCAATACAGGCCTATAGTTGCTCCACTGTTGTCCTCAATATTCAAATTGTATTTTTCTTTAAAATGCTTTTCAGTATCTTCATTAAGGAAACAAAAAGAGGCACTTACATTTATTGAGCACTCTGTGCCCGAAATTAAGTCAGGCACTTTCTGTGCATTAACTTAGGTCAATTTCAGAAGACTACAAGGTTCCCTCCCACTTAAAGACGATAAAATTGAGGCTGAGAAGCGCTAAATGCTAATATGTTCAATGGTCATAAAACTAGTGCTAGGACAAAACCCAGTTCTGTCTGGATCCAGAACAGCCCTACTGAGCGACACTATACCCTTTCCGATATAATAATCTGCCTCTGAGTTGGGCAACCGATAAAAAGCAATGCCCAGTAGTTATCAGCTCATTTCTTCAAAATTGTCAAGCTCTCGAAGGTTTCAAGGTTCAAACAGGCCAACAAGGCTTTACGTGGCATAATTAATTGCGGGTGCTCATTTTCTTGCTGGTAGAAAACTCTGTCTGTGAAATTATCATACAAAATGATAACCAGAATAATCATCATTTTTGAAATAGAAATTTTCAGAGATAAGTATTTTTTCCAGCCTTTTCAGGAGCTGTGCTGGCTCCCATTTTAACAGCTGGCTGGTTACATATTACTATAAATGCAGTTTCATCTGGTTCAGCTGAAGACTCATTCTAGGAAATTACAGGACTAGGAATATGCTGAATCTAGGGATGGAGTGGACCCGACTCCCCTCCTACTCAGATAATTCTCCAATGGCACTGGTGGTTCAGGAAAACATGATCACACTGAATCACTGAGAACTCACTTTAGCTTCTAGATTTACAAGGACATTGGCCCAAGGAAGTGGTTGAAAAGCTTAGTCAGAATCTGACTGAATAGATCAATGACCACCCTTTGCTGAGGCGGCCTGAGTGTTTTTATTTTACAGTTTCCTGACTCCCTTGGACTGAATGTATCATCAGCCAAATTCCAGGAGATACGGAAAATACTAGGAAGCTCAAAATTGGGCTCAAAGACAAACTCCTGACAATTGCAGAACCGATGCTTTTCAGAGCCAAGCAGAAAGTACGGGCTAGTTGAAAAAATAAATCCTTCTAAATAATCGAAGTGTTTACAACTACTAAGTACCAAATCTATGGAACACTATGGAGAGTAGGAACTTAAATTCCCTGCATACTATTACATAAATTAAAAATACACACAAGCATATATTTTGAAGGAAACATATGAACAAAAGGATATATTAAACCCAATACAATGCTTGCCTGTAAGTGTGTGTGTGTGTGTGTGTGAAAATGGAATGGGATACAAGGGTTAAAAGGATTAAAATAAGAGTGTGAGAGAGTAACGAATGCATTCTGCTCCTGAAGTTACTCCACCAAAATACAAACAAACAAACAAACAAACAAAAACATTAGATTTGCCTAGAATCACGATAGTTGAAGGGCATATTTTCCCTGACAAAAAGGTTATCCAATCTGAATGAGATACAAAAGATTACTACCTCACTTAAAACCACTTAATTAGCAGATCCTAATGTTTGGAAAAAGGTATATTGGCCCTACAACTTGTTCCCAAAGGAAAAGATTCGTGCCTTTCCTTTTCTCCAGTATTGGAGTATTTATTATGACTATGAATTTTGACAGCATATGGAAATCAAAGTACTTTAAAAATCCATTCTTTATGAAAGAACTTAAATGTCTATAATAAATAATCATACTTTCAGTTGTTACAGCGTTCTACAATTTTCAAACACTTTCACCCATCTCAGCTGATTTGAGCAGCACAAAAATCCTGTGAGTTAAGAAAGTTGGTATTATATTATTTCCCATTCATAAATGAGATTATTTTGGTTCAGATAAGGAACTTGCCCAAAACCACTTGGATGATAAATAGGAGGCTGAAATGACTCATTTGCTCCCTCACACACTTATTCCTTCACTTATATTCCCTCTGTCTTTGTAAATAGCACAGCCATGCAAACGGGCCTCAACCAGAAACCAGGCACCTCGTCCCGCTCTAATGCTTCCCCAGACATTTGCGTGATTTGCTCTTCACCTCATCAGACCTCAGCTCAAATGTTACCTCCTTAGAGCAGAATCTCGTGACTATCCCATCAGAGCTACTGCCTCCCATCACTCTCCGTCCCATAACCCGACTGCACTTCCATCGCATACTTATATTGTGTGTTTGATTATTTGTTTATTATATGTCTCTCCTACTAGAATATGAGCTCCAGGAGAGGAGAGAGTTAATCTCTTTTATATATAACCTTGTAACACTTCTTAGAACACGTTTTGGTCTATAATAGGCACACAATAAATAGTGTTGAGAACGAAAAATGAAACTTAGATTCCTCTTTCCTTTGTTGCTCTCATCCAGTAGGTCACCAGTTCTTCTAAATTATATAAGCATCTGTTCTCTCTCCATCCTTACTTCCACTGGTTAAGCTAAAACTTCCAACACTTCTTTTCTAAACGAGTACCATATATTCCCAAGTGGTCTCCCTCTCTTCAGTTTACCTTTTCCCTCTTCATTCGACACCTGGCTGCTAAGGTGCTCTGTCAAAGCACATATTTTACCACTCTCCTGTCTAAAGCATTCAAAGGCTTACTGTAGCTTGCAGCTAAAAATGTGAACGCTTTAGTGTGGCATGCAGGCCTTTTCATGTTCGGTGCATCCAGCCTCATCTTTCCCAGCTCTTCTCCCTTTCTGTACTCCAATCACATGGACCCACTTACAGTTTCTAGTACTCACTATCTTCTTTTCCACTTCCTTCCCTTTGTAAATGCCATTTCTTTAATGTGACTATTTATCCACTCCACTCCCACTCAATTACGTTTTTCCTATGTTGTAGTGTGATGGTACATGATTAACATTCAGCCGGGGCCAGGGAAGTGGGGGTGCGAAGTGTCACTGGCTTATAGCATTTGCTGTTTTCCATGGTGCATATAGTCCTATCATGGCTGATCTCAAACTAGCAGTGTGACATCTCTGAACACGTAGTTGGGAAGAGACATACAGTTGCACATCTTTATATAATATTTCTATGTTCTCGAGGACATAAAACCCTCAAAAACATAGGTAATAGTAAAATGTAGTAAAACAAATAGGAAGTGACGAGTTTTAAGTATTTATTGCCTTTGTTTTTAATGTAATTGAATTGTGAGCTTATGTAATTTACTTTTTAATGATGGCAGTGTTTAAACAAGTTTGACAAATTCCTGAAATCTTAGCAGTCAGCTCTCATGAGCTGACAGGAGCTGGCTCCAGCATTCTACTGATTTTCTGTTTGTATTTCTTGTCTTCCACTTAGATCTTAAACACTTAAAGACAAGGGTCATAACTTAAACATATTTGTATCATCCCCAGTGCTTAACACATAGTGAGTTAGTAAGTATTTGTTGAATAATTGATACACTTCTGGATTAAAGGCTGAACTACATGACCTGTATAGCTTTCTGGTTGCCATATTGACTGTTAGAATTACCCTGGTAAGTGTACTGGAAATAGTTGTGCTGCTAAAAATATGATTGTACATTTTTGCATCCTGGAGATGACAATCCTTTTTCTGGCTGTTGAGTAGAATATATATCTTCTATAGGACCACAAGGGCATATTATATTTGCATATGCTTTCTCAGTGTTTCTTTATGGTTATAAATGTAATAAAAATATAAAAATATAAATCATGAATTGCCAACATCGTCTAAGATCAAATTAAAAGTAAAGTTGCATCTATTTCTTAGTTAAATATTTCAGAAATGCACTTTAAAGGGCCAGACTGTAATTACTAGCAGTTAATTATTTTACAGAAACTAAGTGAAACTGCAATTAATTATGCCATACAAATGATATTTGTGAAATCAGATCTGGTGTTAAGAAATGAAATTGTTTTTAAATTGCCATAAAAAAGTTTTTAATTCATTTCTTAGTGCAATTTGTTACACGCTAAGAGAAACGTTTTCATCTTTTTCTAAATAAGGGAAAAATATGTGTCCATTGTTAGGACTGAGTGCTGACTTCCAAATGCTTTACATGCCAAACTGGAAACTGGAAGTCTCAAGCATTTTTAAAAGACAGCTTTATTGAGGTATAATTTATAGACAATAAAATTCACTCATTTGCAAGTATGTAATTCGATTATTTTTAGTAAACTTACAGGGTTGGATAGCAATCACCCCAATTAGCTTTAGAACATTTTCATCACTCCAGAAAGTTCCCTTTGCCCACTGGGTCCCCTGCTCCCACCAGCACTGCTAGGCATCCACTGATCTACTTTCTGTCTCTATGAATTTGCCTTTTCTGGACTTTTTAGACAAATGGAATCATTCAATATGCAGTCTTTGGTGTCTGGCTTCTGCCACTTAGCATAAGGTTTTTGAGGTTTACCCACATCTGTGACATATATCTTAATGAATTTTTAAAACTGAAAATTAAAATATAATAGCTGTTTAATAGTTACTATATATTAATATACTATCACCACATAGTAAGATAACTATTAACATGTAGTTGCTATATATTAATAGTTATTAATTAATGTTTAACCATGCTATTCAAAGTCAGCTGTCTATAAGAAAGCCCAGCTTGTGTAGTTCTTACACATGGAACGTGATGAATGTACTGCAGACACTCAGCACAGTTGACCTGTAAGAATGGTTTTTAAAGTATATAGATTTAAAAAGTATATAGTTTTACCAACAGAACTATATTTGGAAAATATAGCTATAGATATACCTGTATTGATTTATTCCAATAGATTATATTATATAGCCACAAACAAATGAGCAAAATTGCCACTAGAAGGACCCATCATGTTAAGATTTGCACAAATAACTTCAAGTTCCTTTCGAAAATCTAATTAACTTGTCCAATAAATGGAATAATTAACATCTGATTTTTCTAAAAACCAGTTTGAATGCTTTGAGGCTGCCATGGGCATATCAATTATAAAAAGCCTGAAAGTCACAGAATATTCATGGATATAAACTATTGTACTTACAAATTATCCTCAAGTCTCTTCAAAGAGTCCAAAACTAGTGAATGAACACTGTCTAAGGAGCAGGATCCAAAGCAATTTAGGGCTGAAATATACCTAATTTTCATAACCCAGTCATTATGTAGTTTCCTTTTAATACTAGGAATTAAAGAAAAAAGGGGGTTATATTAGACATACAAACACATCATGTTGAGTGTCAATTTGGCATTTCATTTTGACTTTAACAAATTGCAAACAAACTGGGGTAAAGCCTGCATATATAATACCATCCTATACATTATACTCAGTTTAACTGTGTAATTAACTCTTCATGACCAGCTTATTTAGAAAAAATAAAAGATTGTTATCAAATTTTGAGCTATAATTTCAGAATTAAAGAATAATATCGAAGAATCTCAGTCCAATATTGGCACTGTTTTCCTCTCTCTACTGGAAAAAACTTCTGGTCATCCAAATGAAGGACCATTTCATATTGTTTTATATCTTTTATGATATTGTATTTTATTATGATATTATATTTCTGTGAATTCTTTCAAAATTGAAGAACCGGGAGATTTATAATCCCAGGTCACTGTTGAAGCTGGATCTAGGACAGCTGTCATATTCCTTGTCACAGGCTTGTTCATCAGTAAACAGGACATTTGAGGGAGAGGCTTGGCTTTAGAGGCCAAAACTTCTGCTGTAAAATTCCTGTGTTAACCTGGAAAAAACCGTCTTCATGATGTTATATCCTCATTGTGTGTTTGTATCCTCGTTAACAACCATTTATTGAGCACTTATTGTATCCCAGACACCAGGGAAATAAAGATGATTAAGGTAAAAATATTGTCTCAAAGTTCCTTAGAGTCTAGCTGAGGAATAGACATGTTTATACTCAAGGCAGCAAAGTTTGACAATATGGTATTGAACACAGCAGAAAGGGAGATTTCTTTTTACATGCCAGCCTGTGTTACATTTTGAACTCTGGACGCCGGCTATGTCTTTCTTTCATTTGTACAGTGTTTTGCATACCAGTGTTTGCTACCCACACTCCCACCCCCGCCCATTCAATATGAATGAATTGTGTGGATATCAACTGCAGGAAAACTTTAATGATGGCTCCAGAATTTAATGATCGCTTTGGCCTTAATACTTTTCATTCTATTTGGCTTGAAGATCTCTTGGTGTAACAAAATGCCTCAACACTCTACCTATATATACGCTTCAATACTGAACAATTAAATCACGTACATGGTCATCCACATGATTAAATCATTTACATGCAAAGAATCACCCAAAAGAACCAATGTGAATTAGTACTCATTTAACTGGACTCAGATTCCTCAAATTCCTCGGATCCTCCATCCTATTTCTAACATATTTAATCGAAACAGGGATGGAAAACAGGCCCTGACATTCTGACAGGTTTTCTGACATATCAGTAAAGAGAAGATTCATGTCTCAGAGTCTATTCTAAGAACCTATGATAACTGGAATGAAATGCTTGATAGTATATAGAGCAGTTCCCCACCAGAGTCTAATGCTATGGTGGAACTAAATAATAGTGCTCATATATAAATGGTGGAAAATGGAGCCAGATACTTAATTATTGTGTTGTTCTTCGGGTTCCAGCGGTGGGCTGGTTCCATTGTAGTAACAGTTGTAATGAGTTTTTACTTGCATATTCTAACTCTGAGGTAAAACATTTGCCACATTAATAACAAAGTATAATCCCGAATTTTGAAGCTTTTATTTTCTTACCTTTGGGATAGTATGTGTTATATTAATAACAAAGTACAATCCTATATATTTGTTTTTTCTTATCTTAAAATTTTCATTTTAAAAATTTAGAAAGTAGAAAAACATAAAGAAGAAAATAAAAATCATCTCTTTGACGTCCCATGGAGAATCATTGTTAATATTTTGGGATATATACATTTAATATTTTTCTAAGTAGAAATACACATACACACACGTATACATCTATGTGTTTTTCTACAAAAATGGATTCATACATACATAAAAAATTAAAAGTTGTTTTACTTAACACTATACATGAACATTGTCCATATTACTAAATATTTTCCAAAACATAATTTCATGGGGGTGCATGGCATTCTCTAATTCTATGGTTTATTGAATGCCTTTGATACCTTAAATATCTTTTAGCTATATTATAAAATATGTGTGTATGTTTTACATATAAATGTATTATACATATGGACATTTATAAAATACGTAAATATATATTTACATTACATTACATTTTATTATAGTCTACATTTATATAATATCTAAATTATTTAAATTATTAATCATTTAAATTAATAATTCCCCTATTATTGGACACTAGCTATTAATATTTTACTCTTAGAAATAACCCTGTGAGAGATTTCCGGTCAAGATGGCAAGGTAGGTAAATGCTGTGCTGGTCTCCTCTCGTGACCACATCAAAATCACAACTAAACTACAGAACAGCCATCACTGAGCATCACCTGAAATCTAGCTGAGCCAAAGCCCTACAACTACGGACATAAAGCAGTCACCTCAAGACTAGTAGGAGGGGTGGGATGCGGAAAATAGATTTTTATTGTCAACAGCACTTAAAATAGGAATTTCAGTTGCTAATTTTCCTGTCTGTCTTCCCTATTATATTGGAAGTTCCCTGATGTAAGAGATGTTTCTTGTTCAGTTTTGTGTTTCAAATCTTTATCATGGGGTCTGGCACATTGTTTTCACTATATGAAAACTTGAAAAAATGTCTATATTAAAACAATTGAACTACCCATGTCATACTCTTACCTTTTGAAGTTCTTTGACTCTAAGACCTGACTTTGTGATTTTCTTTTGGATTTTGCCTGCCTCAGTCCAAAGTCATCACTATTTACTGTGTATTTGTTCACAAAACCGCCATCATCCCCCAAGAGGATGTCATCTCGGCAGAACTGGTTGGACAGGGACACGACACACACACACAGGAGGCAGTGATCCATAGGCTTTATGACAAAATAGTTTTCCTAGAAATGGAACAATGCTTTTAGTACATTATTATTACATTGCTCTATTATCACATTGCTCTAAATGTGAAATTATATATGTTCCCTGTTATTTAATTAAAGTTTTACTTCTGATGTTTCTCATGTTAGAGACTCCCACAGTGTTAGAGGGGCTTGGAAAGAAAACAAAGTTAACCAAGTAAATGTTAGTGAACACTCACTGTGAGCCCAGCATTGTGTTTTGGGGTATTTTGTGGGGAAAAGGGTGAGGTCCCTCCCTCCCTCTGGCTCAGTAGTGATGCGATTTTCTGACATAATACTGTGAGTGTCTCCGTCTTGGATTTGTAAGGCAGTATTAACAGGAAGCAGAATTAAAAGAGGGCAAGCCTCAGAGACTCAGCTTTCTCAGGAAAATAGGGACAAGTTCATCAGCGGAAAAGGAAAGGGCCAGAAAGAATAATGGAATTTTGGAATACATGTCAGGAATGGGCAGTGAGTTGACAAGCATAAGAAAGAGATTGACAGAAGCCACTGAGCACTCAGGTCCGTCTGCAGACCTTGAATTTAGAGCAATGCCAAGCAGTGTGGCTTTGTGTGTTCCCCTCAGGGCTCAGCCTCTGTGCAGGAGCACAGAGTGGGGCTATAGCATCGATCAGGATGAGAGTTTGGAAGGTAGAGATACAGGGTGAGGAAGATTTCTGCCCAGATGACCATCCCGAGTGGGTGCAGGTGGGAAAGGAAAGAGAGAAGAGGGATGGGGACTCAAGTGTGGAAGAGGATGCTTTCAAGGAACTGGAGGCTTCCATGGGATTGAAAGAAAGTGAAAACAGGAGAGAGCTGAAATAAGAAGAAATTGCAATCCAATGACAGGACATGAGACAGGGACACATCATATAATAAAGTACATTAAGTAACCAGCTGCCTTTTTAAAAATCATCGTGCCATCCCTAGTTGCTTACAACATTGTGGATAAGCATTAGAAGCTTAGTTTTTCACCATGACTACGGGCAAGTGTGGCACGAAGGAAGGTTATAGTATTTCTTAATCCTCCGTGTCCTTCAAATCAGCCTGCTTCCTGCGGGCCTTTTTTTTAATAACCTCCCCCCTCCTTGAGCCCCTATTGCACTTGTTCCATTTTACCGTATAATTTACTGCACTGTTATATTTTTTCATGAGATCCTTCAAGACTGAATGGTTTGCACGTAGGGAACATGTTCATTACTTCTATGTATCTGCAAATGCTCAGTAAATATTGTGAACCAGTTAAGTGGCAACATTTCAGCCACCAAAAGGGTTAACATTCACATCTGCCCCACTAGATTTCTTTTTACCAGAATTAGGCATTTGATTTTAGCAATTTTCTTACCAAAAGAAGGAGGAGTGGATAGAAAAGCTTTGAACGTGATAGCATGAGTGTAAGTAGAACGCTAATACTTGGATTTAGAGAAAACTATCAAAGAACGGAATTAGCCTCTCTCTCAAAAACAAAACAAAACCAAAACAATACCCTCAAATTAAATACACAGCAAATGGAAAGAATGTTCCCTTTTTACTACACTCATAGAATGCTAATGCAGAACTTGATTATTTAAACACTCTCATTTCACCTGTAATAGAGAAAGGGCATTGCTAGTATCCTACCCGTATGGAAAAGACAATCTCACTTCTTTGAGGATTTCTCTTGGCACAGTTACCTGGCTGCTCCCTTGAGCTTTATAATCCCAGACAATAATGGTCCTTTCTGTAGTGGCAACAATTCGTTTCAGCTGTGAGAGGTAATCACATCCTGTAATCCAGGAGGTATCCTGATAGAAAAGCATAGAATTGGGCGCGGAGGACGGCATTTATTGTGTTTATTTCATCAATGGTGACCGAGGCTAAAGAGTAGGTTAGTTACATTAAAAGCCCCATTTGCCCCCTTGTTTGCAGAGGAGCCTGGCAATGTCTCTTCTTTTATGTCTTGTGGGGAGCCTCTTATCTTTGCCCCTTGCACCCTTACCCTGAGTTGCTGGGCACCATCAGTTGGAGAACAACACCACTAGAGCGTGGCACAGCTCTGGAAGCCGCAGCAGCTGGCACAGCAGCCAGGCATCTCTGTGCACTATTATTCACTCAAGTGAGAACACTTCTTCACAGGGACACACACGGAGACTAGATTCATCAAGTTCTCTGGCCCTGTCCCCATGCTTAAAATTTTTTAGCTAGAAAAGACCTCAGTGGTCATCTGGCCAATGATCAAGTCGAGGCCAACGGGTTTGTCTTGTGTCACCCAGTTGGCACGGGGAGGATCCCCAATATCAAGGACAACACACTACTGATGAAGAACAACAGCTCCCCCTTCTGAGCGCCCACTGTGCTGGGGACTGCTTGAGTGTAAAACCCATTCAGAATGGCAGAGTGTGTGTTTGTGTGTGTGTGTGTGTGTGTGTGTGTGTGTGTGTGTGTGTGTGTGTCTCAAGTGTTTCCCCGACTCTCAGAAAACCTCGCGGGATTTCACCATAGCTTTGCGTCTGCGGCAAGCTGCCTTTCCCAGTTAGCAATGTGGATTAAATAAATTGCAGAATTGCACTCGAATTTTATACTGTTTTCAAGTTTACAGTAAAGTGTTTTAATTTGTATTTTTCCATTGGCTATTTCCTTGTTGTTCTCACAACTTGGGATGTCCCCATTGTTTACATTCCTTGGCAGTGGGTGCTTGGAAGAATTTAGGTGAATCTTTTAAATGGAAGCTTCCAGGAGTAATCAGTTTCCAAGCAATTCTCTGCCATCAGTTTAATTCCAGAGAGCAAGATCTGGGTCCCCTTGGCTGTTGCTCAAAGTTTAAAGTCAATAAACCTAAATGTACAATCAATGAAAAGACCTTATTATCTGAGAACCTCATTGAGATTCTGATTAGTTATGGAGGAGCCATCATCATCCTAGCCCTAAATTTGACTTAGTTAGAAATTTTAAAAGTGGACTTACTGTAACATTGGTGCTGGTCTGCACTTTCATCTATAAAAAAAAAAAAAAAAGGGAACACAATAATGAAATCTAGTTGACGCTACAATTAAAGGTGAGAATGCTGACTCTTAAACAACACAGTATCTCCTCAGTTTAATCTCACTTGTCATTCCACCTCTCATGAGTCTCCTCCGTTTCTCCTTCCTCTGAAGACCCCAGCTCTGTGGAATAAAGCTCTCTTTGCTTTGGGCAGGGTTTCTGCTTCTCTCGCTTGTCTTTAAGCTTGGTGACTGTACTCTTAAGAGTCCTATGCTTGACTATTTCTTTTATTTCTTCTATTTGCAAACTGCCTCACATTCTTTAGTTATTCAGAGCCACATTTGTTATCGAAACTTAGGAATGCAAAATAATACTGACAGCAATGGCAACAGTAGTTTAAAGAATGCTAAACAGCTCAACTTGAGTATGGAGTGATGTGGGGGGACAACAGTTCTTTATTTGAAAGTTATCTCTCAAGTTATTGAGAGAATTAATAACATTCAATCCAGTGGGCTCTTCTTTTATTCAGTAAGTGTCTGTTGAATGAATGTCATGCCCTGGGCACTATGGTGGTTGAGGATCGTAGATTTGTTCCCTGCAGAGTTAATTGGGAGCAGCCTCTTATATCCTTAAGGCATGTTAATTGTTTAGTTGAAGGATCTTAATGACCTGATTTCTTTTGCCTGCTCAGAGGTCTAGGAAATGGCTGCCCAGAAGGAATGGATTATGTGAAAAAGAAAATCTGGGTGATTACTAAAAACTGTTAGTGGTGGTCATTGCAATCTGTCTTTCATCTGAAGAGTTCAAAAGGTTTTCCCACCAGGGACTTATTTCTAAATGGAAAAAAGAAAAAGTGTTGTAAGGAAATTGGTGAGCAGAGAACAGAACAGTGTGGTTACTCTTCAATTTCTTGACTTCCATCTTTAGTGGCAGTCACTAATGTTCTCTTATCTTTAAAAGTTTCACAATCCTTATAGATATCTTTTGAATTTTTAAAATGTAGCGTTTTCTGCAGGAATTTTTATTAATGACATTTACACTCTGGATTACCACACCTGCCAGAGAACACCAAGAAAATTCTTAAATGTATTTATTTAACTTCAGATAGATCCTAAATTATGGATTAACCTGTTATAAGATATTTTGAATTATTAATGACTACCTTTTAATAAATTATTCCTGTGACCTACCCTACCAAATTACTTTTCCCATAAAATGTGTCATCCTATTTTTAAGGCATGCAAATTCAAAATACTGTTTATTCCTGGTGTATCCAATCTTAAAATAATTGTTCAAGCAATCTTTTCTCTCCAGTTACATCATCTTATAAGAAACAGATGTGAGTGCCTGTGTGCTTGTGCGTATACATGTGTTATCTGAAAACATGTATAAGTGAGTTAGTGTGTTTGTATGTGTGTGAGAGAGACACAACTCTGGAAGTAGGATAATGCCACCTCACTTATTTCCCATAATCCTGAACCATTTCATTATAAGGATTGTTATTTTCCTTCTCACATTTTTCTTTAGATACCATCGTAATTCTATTTTTGAGAAAATAAAAGTGAAAAAAAAAATAAGAAGGGAAATAATGCACTGAAAAAAAGACACTGAGGAAGACATTCTCATTTTGTTTTCACGTCATTTGCTCATAATCCCAACTGCCAACATTGTCTGAGCGTTCACAGTGATGCTACGCACTTTAAGTGTATTAATTCATTTAATCAGCACAAGTAAGTACCAAGGGCGGGAAATTCTCTGGCTCTGAATGGAGAGGCAATGAATAATATGGAGGTAAATAGCACATCTGGGCAGGGGCCCAGGCTCCACACCCACACCCAGAATCTCCCACCGCTCCACCGCCAGGGGCAGGTGGCCCTTCCCTGATAGAATCCAGCTGCCTGGAATGGAGACCACTGAAGGGCTGAAAACTATTGTTGAACTTTTAGTCATGTGATGATTATTTTCATGTTTTACTTGTGCAAAGCTTGCCTCTCGTTGCGAACCAACTAAGAATTGGAATTACTTTTTGATATTTAGCACCAAACATTCGCCTTCGATTTTCGTAGTGAAATACAACGTAGATGTTATCATCATACATTCCATTAAACTCTCTCTTATTTAAAAAATAGAAGCCCAAAACTTATAAATCCAGAAAGAGATGACATGAATAAGAGCAATGCCTTCCATTTATATGGGAATTTATTGTTCACACGGTGCTTCTGCTTTCATGACCTCATTTGACCTTCACTGCAGTCCTGTGAGGGAGAGAGGACTGTCCTACTGTCCTCATTTTACAGATGTAAAAAAAGAAACGTGAAAAGATATAAGTTGGCTGATTCAGTTCCCTACTTAACATCATAGCTGGCAAAATAAAGGGGCTAGAATTTGAGCCATTTTTTACTCCAAGTCCAAAGTTCTTGTGTAACTTTTATTACTCGGGAGGATTATGACAAAATCGCTTGGCTTGTGAGTTTTTCTGATTTTATCTGATAAATTATCCAGGATTATCCTTTAATTGTGCTGATGTCACATGGGTCAATATGACACCCCGAGGAACAATGCCAAACGCAGCTACCAAAAGTCTCAAAAATTTCTCTGGGGCTCAGCAGTCTCCTCATTGTAGCCATATTTGGTTTTATTTTGTTAGAATAACTCCAAAGTATGGTTTATGGTTTCTGCTGCACCTGATACGTAATGCATAATGTATAGATAAAACAAAAGAGAGGAAGAAAAGAGTTGGGAGGGAGGAAGGGAAGAAGTGGAGGAGAGGGAGGAATCCAAGATTTCAAATTACCTGGCTATTAAACACTGTTATTAATCCTTTCTGAGAAGCCGCTATTAGTAAATCCAACTGAGGAATCTTGACAATGCACTTTATCACGTCCCGTCTTCTACTACCTGTCAAAGGTATAATATTCAGTTCGGCTCCTAGCAGTAAAGATCCTAAAAGTCATTTGTCAGTTTTGTTTAAAAAAAAAAAAAAAAAAGTAAAGAAAAAGAAAACAGCCAACTTTTGCTAGAAAACCCTAGTTGCTTAAAAATTAATGTAGACTAAAACCATAAAAATGAGTAAATGTTGCTTTTTAATTATCCCTAGAGATACTATAGCACTTTCCAACTAAATGTGGTGTATGAATTCCCATGAAAACACGAGATACACACCCTCCCCCACACACACGTGCACATTTCAGAGGATGAGTTTTCCAAACATCTTTTACAATCATTTTTTGAGATTCCCGCCCCCCCATCTCAGGAATCCTTTCTTTGAACTGTCACCATTATGGTTTACACAGAACAAAAACCTAATACTATTTCAGGCTTTCTAGTATAAAAGATGAGACTCCCTTAACACTGTTACTAAGCTTTTTTAGGTATTATTTTGTGCATTTTGGAAAAAGCACTAGACACTTTCATGTTTCTTTGCCTGTGTGCTGAATTATAAAGTCACACATATTGGTCCTCTTTGCAGGGTGATTTGGTTTTTATCATTGTAAACTCTTAGAGAGGAACAGCAAGTGAATGATTTCATACTCTAGTTATATCACCCTAATCCATGCACCCTCAACAGAGAAAATTCTGCCCCCAAGAAGGTACAAATTGGTTCTTGGGAGTGTGTGAATGTCTCACTCTATTTGTCTATCATATATATGATGTCATATATATGATATATATGTATGTGTGTGTGTGTGTGTGTGTGTGTGTGTGGTACAAAACAGATACACAGTATATCAGAGGTAGTAAAATATCATGGGTTGGGGGAATGGGGCTGGGAAGGGTTTTGGGGTAAGAGGGGCCCAGAATTACAAAAAATATCTGAAAGGTTCCTTAGGGGATCAGTAATGAAAACCAGGCCGAGAACACTATCCTGTTCCAAGCCACCTCCGTTCTCTCTGCCTCCACTCCTTCCCCACTTTAGACTGTTTCCAACGCAGGATACAGAACAAACATTTAAAGTACAACTCAGACCATGCCTCCCCTCTGTCTGCAGCCTTCTTGTAGCTTTCTGTGTCACTCCAAAGTCTGTAGCATGGCCACGGCCCTGGACGTCTGCCCCCGCACCCACTGGTGCCTCTGTAACCTCGTCTTCTACTGGTGTCCCCTATTCCACTCCTGTCCGAAGTGTGTGGTTTGCCCTCTCATCAACTCCTGGTCTTTTATCACCTCCCCAGTGTGGTTTTCTCTGCCTCCTGTGTGTAAAGTCCCAACACCATGTTCCCATCTCCAAACCAACTTCTTCTTCCACAACCTGCTTGCGTCATTTTTGTCTGTACCACTTAATACCATCTGACATCTTCCATATTTTACTTGTTTGATGTTTTTCATTGTCTGTCTGCCTGTCCCCACTGGAATGTAAATTCCATGAGGTCAAGGACCATTTGTTCACTGCTGTGTCCCCAGCACTTAGAAAGCTACCTCACCCACTTGGTAGACCTTAACCAATGTTTGTTGAGTGAATAAATGAATGACAGAACCCAACTGCTACCTAGAAAGATGCTTTCAAAGTTCTAACTCGGGATGCCAGCAACCTGTGTGCCCTGCTCACTGGTCTCTGCTCAGCTCAGCGGTGGTGGCAGCAGGGACAGCCCTCTTGCTTATGCTCTGTGATGAGTTCCCACGGCCAGAGCTTGGGCTCTGGTGAGGCCTAGGTTAGGCTAAGGAAGGGCTGAAGACAAAGGTGGGTTTGGTTCACAAATGACTGAAGTAAGTTCAGGTGCTTTTCTAAGGAAGACCAGGTTCAACCTAAGCTGGGCCCTTTACTTCTGGGATGAGATGCAGGAGAACAGGGGCAGGTCCTAGCACTGCCTTTCCTTTTCCTGGACCTTTCTCTTCCTGGAGGGAGAAAAGGAAAGAAAACTTGCAGTGTCAACAGTGGACAGGGATGGGGGTTCCTGGGTCCCAGGCTCAAATTTTAAAACAACTGACATGTAAACTGGAGACTTCCTAAACTGAGCTAACACCCCTGTGTGATTGGCCCCAAATGCACAGTTTAACATATAGGGTTAAACCTCCATGAGATAATTGAGGATGAGTGTGTGGGAAGGTGGTCTAGTTAGTGAAAACTTGAAAATTCAATTCTAAGAATATTTTAAAAGAAATGTGATTCCATTTGGGATTAGAGCACGCATTATTGAGGTGACAATGCAGAGAGCTTTAACTCGCGAGCTGAATCTCCCCAGTGCAGTGTGATATTTCCATCACGTTGCCTAGTGAATACCCTTCAGGGCAATGAGAATATTTGAAACTCAACTACAGGAACAGTTTTTTCCGATATTGCATATGAAACCGTCACTCCCTCCCTTCCCCTTACAACATATTTAGCAAGTACATAAAACAAGAAGTGATTCTATGGACATGTTATGTCCTCAATATTTATTTTTGAGAAAATATTAAAACCCATATTCATTTGGAAGGTAAATTAACAATATCACCTGAAATTACAACTCGCTGTTTTCTAGAAACGAGGAAAACCAAATTTTCTTCATCCATCTGGGCAGCAAGAGAATCCTCATCAGAGGTGAAATATCCAAAGATCTAAAATCCCAAACAATACACAAAAACATGTACAATATCTCAGAATAGACTGTGAAGTAACAGATTTGATGTTGGTTGGATTTAAAGTCTTGGGTTAATAATGGTCAACACCGGCAACTTATTTTTTAACCTACCCTGGAGCATTCCTTTAACATTTTTGAAGTTAGCAAATACAGTTTTAGATTTATAATAATTCACTTGAAATTCATTTTTGGGGCACACAGTTATAGGCATCCATATAGTGTTCTACAAGGTCTGACAATTAAGTCCAAGAAATTGTTGCAACGATGTTGCTAACCTTTTTTGCTATCAGAGGGATTATTTGTTATGAATTTCTACCAATTGGACAAACAGTTAACTAAGTTTACTATTTGGAAGTGCTGAAAAGGCTGCGTGAAAAAGTTAGACGAAATGAACTTTTTGCCAGTAATTCATGGCTCTTGCATCACAACAATGCACCAGGTCACACAGCACTGTCTATGAGGGAGTTTTTAGCCAGTAAACAAATAACTGTGTCAGAACACCCTCCCTACTCACCTGATCTGGCCCCCAATGACTTCTTTCTTTACCCGAAGAGAAAGGAAATATTGAAAGGAAGACATTTTGATGACATTCAGGACATCAAGGGTAATACGATGACAACTCTGATGGCCAGTCCAGAAAAAGAGTTCCAAAATAGCTTTGAAGGGTGGACTAGGTGCTAGCATCGGTACATAGCTTCCCAAGGGGAGTGAGTACTTTGAGGGTGACCGTAGTGATATTCCCCAGTGAGGTATGTAGAATTTTTTTTTAGGATGAGTTCATGAATTTAATTGTCAGAACTCATATGCCTCTTCTTTGAATTCATTTGAGTGTGGTTATGAATTTTCCACTGGAAACATAAACTAACATGGTACTGTAGGAAAAGTAGATTGTATCTGTACCAGAATCTTCCACTAACTAGCTTTATAAATTTAACACACTCACATTCTTTTTGGATGTCTTCACATCTAATTTTTCTCATTATAAATTTAAGGGGCAAGCCTAGATGATAATTTAGTTGAGTTTTAAGGTTTCATGAGTCTGTAAATGTCAATTTTCCCCAGTGCATTTGCATCCAAAACCTAAAAAAAGAAAGTGTACTTTTTTGTGGCATTGCTGCAATAATTTTTAGATTTATATTCAGATCCAGGTTTGTTCCTTTGTGGCTTTTAAAAGAGTAAACCTAGTTCTTATTACTGATAAGACTAACATTGGCTGATAAAAAGCAGGTAGTGTATACTGCAATGAAGTCAGTCTTCCAGCATTGCATTTCCGTTTTATAGATGATGGCTCTGAAGCCCAGAAAGGTTAGGTCACATGGATTGAAATAGAAATGCCTCTTAGGAGCATTGGCACAGATAGTTTGTGAGGAAAATGGCAGAACAATAAAAGAGAAACCTTCCTGCACCGTTTTTTTTTCAAAACTCAAGTTTTCTTCAAATGTATACAGTGTCTCAGATGCAGGTCACAAGTTTTTAAGTTTTTTTTTTTTGCTTTTACTAAACTTGCATATGATTTATAAGAACCCAAAGGACATAACAGGATAATGTCATGAAATTGCTGAATAGACAGGGAGAAAATCTCAGCTCCAATTTTCTGGGTGGTTTTCGGTAAGTCAGTTACCCTTTCTGTGCTTCACTTTCTTCATCTCTGTTACTGCAATAACGTGATCTTCCCTAATCTATATTCTGGGGCTGCTGTAAAGATTAAATGAGAACATGAAAGGGGGGTATCTGGAAAAAAAATGATTATGTCTTAACTGGAAAGTGAAAGAGAAGGAGAAAAAGAGAAAGTAGGTGAGGGAAAGAATGAGTCTCAATTTCCTAATCTATACAATAAAAACCTAATACTTTACGTTAGTATTTTTTCTTTTTTTCTTTCTTGGCAAGGACAAGAGAGCAGTTTCCAGGCTCTCGGCCTGACATGGAAAGGTGCTGGCTCGGGTAGTAGATGGCCATCAGCTGTGACTAGTTGGCCATCAGCTGTAACCAGTTAGCTATTGGCCACTGATATAACTGCCGTGGCTGAGCTAGCTAGCGTGCATTGCAGCTAGCAAGTGAGGTGGGTTGGCAGAAAAGTGGACGGCAGGTTGTGGATCGTGTGGCTCCTGCTTCCTGTGTCTCCAATCCAGCCGCCAGCGAGAATATAGCAGTATGACTCCCCTGTCTATGGCTCCGTGGGTGTTCCTTTTTGGCCTCATCATATCCACGTTCTTATGCGGGCAGCGGGACCAGAGACCCCACATGACAGCCCACATGACAACAGGGAAATGTTTTCTTTACTTACAATAAAAACATTTGTAACATAGTTCTCCCTCTTCAAAACAGACAACTCTATAAAAATCCACAGAGGCCCACTTCTCAGTTAACATAGAATTCCATGTAAATGGATTTTTCACAGCGTAATAACAAGAAGTAGTCATTGTGTGACATGATAAAAGTGTTAGCTACCCCTATGGTTGTAATCATTTTGACACATATGTATCAAATCAATGTTGGATACCTCAATTTGCTAAAAGTAGTAATTTATTACAGCAGCTGCAGAAAATGATCACAGTCCTTTTTATAGAGTTCAGGGAATTTTTTAATTATTTCTATTCTGCTAAGATTTTTTTCTTTAAATTTGTATCAAATATTTTTATTTTATTTTATACAAAGTGTCACCTTCTGTGAGTTTAAACAAAGGTCAGAGGCATTTCTGATACTGTTTCCATAGTTCGTAGATCACTTAACAACCAAACACACTCCTCTGTGTTCTTACAAGAACCAAACTGTGCCAATCAGAAAGTGACTCAGGAAATGTAAAAGATGGTCAATCCTAGCCTTTTCTTCTCTTATACTAAGAATTTTTATACACTGGAATGTGTATACACTGACACCACTGAAAAGGAATATTTCATTTAGAATGTAAAGAAGGCCATGAAAATCTTGGTTGTTGTTAATGGCATGTATAGTTCTTCAAATCGACAACTTGGTCTGAAGTATTGAAAAGTTACTCATTGATAACACAGTTAAACATCAGTCTGGTTGACCTATTTTCAATTATGGGCAGTGGCACATCATGTCTCCATGGGTGCAGGCATTTAAACATGCCACCACATTGTGCGTTTACCCGTGTCAGAATAACACTTTGATTTAAATATTTATTCAAAATGAAAATAATAGTTGCATTTCATATTATAAACATGAAAAGTGATTACCTCACACCAGTCTACAGGTGCATCTGGGTTGTTGCAGAGTTTCCTGTAAAAGCATTTCACATCTTGATTTTTCACTTCTGGACCAAAGAGCTCCTGTACTGCTGCATAAAACTTGTCATAATCAATTGTATCTGCATTGTAACGAAGTGCAAGAACATTGTCATAAAATTCCAAGAACTATATCGCCTTTTTCAGCTACTTTTTCTATTTGCTACTCTATTTCATTATTTCAGCTGTATAAAAAACAAATTCTTCTGCATTTTAAAGATCTTTTTCATTGGAAATATAACTAGGGACTTGGCTAAAATATTACTTAGTCAGAAGAAAATATTTCATTTTGGTGCTTAGTACCGTCTCCGTAGCTTTTGTTGCAACTATTTTAGGAGTTTTGTTCAGGAATACAAAGATAAGAAAGTGAAGCACTTCTGTCCTAGTGTGAAAAGTCACCAATTAGGAGTCATTGCTAGAGTTCATCTTGAGTGAGCAAAGCACAATTCTTGATTGGTTCTTTGACACTATGTAAACACACACACACACCACTTCGTGAATATTGATTTTGCCCAATTGGTGATTCACTGGAGTGTGACTAGTGAGCCTAAGGACAAGACAGAAAAATATATTGAGCATCTGGTATGTGTCAGAATTGAGCTAGACACTGGACTTAGAATGGAAAATAGATAGAGACGATCCCTCCTTCAAGGCATTTACCTTCTAGTGAGAAAAATAGAAAATTAACAAGGGAACAATCAAATAAATATTTACGGATTGTGACAGGATGACTAATTACTAGTGATAGACATTAGGTTAGTGGCTATCTGTTGACAAGGACATGAGGGAACTTTCTGGGATGCAAGAAATGTTCTTTGTCTTGATCTGATTTGTAGCTACAGGTTTGTTTACCAATGTCCACACTTTTTGACTTATATACTTCAGATTAGTGCACTTTATGGGCTTCACTGTATGTATGTCCCACCTTAGTAACAAAGTAAAAATCATTACGTATAGTGTGAGAGAAGTGCTAGAAAGGACACCAGTAGGAATCTGTGATATATAATCGTAGTGGGTGGGGTGGGCCTCAGGGAAGCCATCCCTAAGGACAGCGGGAAAAATTAAGCTAAGATCTGAGAAACAAAAAGGAGGCAGCCACGTGTAAAGCGAGACAAGAGCATTTAGGCAGAGGCTGACAAACACGAAGACACAGAAGCTGGGAAAGCCTGGCATGTTCCGGGAGGTCAGTGAGTATGGAGTATAGTGAACACAGGGGAGAGCGCCATAAGGTGAGATCAGAGAAGGAGGAGGCCAGAGCTTGAGTTAGAAGTTTGTCTTCTATTCTAAGTACGATGGTAAGCTATTGCTGCAGGGTTTTATTCAGGGAAGTGACGTGAGTTGACTCAAAAATTTTTCAAAGCACGATGGCTGCTGTGAGGAGATAATAGTGAAAGCTCTCAAATAAGCGAGGGGCTAGTTTATTAATTGGGGTTTCAGACGATGGAGGTTTGAGCCTGGGTGATACAGAGGGTGATGCTGCATCCTGGTCTGCCACAGAAAGTCTCATTTATGCCTATTGTCTCAACTTAATTATTAATAGCAACCCCTTCCACTCTTGAAAGTGCCCTGGATTGGATAAGTGATAAGACACCTAAGAGATGGCACAGCCAGTGGTGAGATGTGGTTGGTAATGGATTGGAAGTTGTTGGGGGCAGACATGGTGAGTAAAGGAAAGGCAGGAATCTGGAGCAATGGTCCTCATGCAGGGGAGATTTTGCCCTTCTTCTCCCACAGAGATATTTGGCGATGTCCACAGACATTTTTGATTGTTAAAACGAGGGATGGGGTATTACTGGCATCTAGGGGGTATAGGTGGCACTTTTAAATGTCTACACCATAAGGCAGAGATGCTGCTAAACATCCTACAATGCATGGGACAGTGCCCTTCCCCCCCACCCCACCCCCCACACATACCCATATACAGAACAAAGATACCCATATCCAGCTCCAAATGTCAGTAACGGTAAGGTTGACAAACACTGTTCTAGAATGACACAGGTTTCTGGTTTTAAAACTCAGCAGATGCTGGTATGATTTACCAAAACAGAGGAAAGGCCATGGGTTTTGGGGAAAATAAACATTCCATCTTGATCATATTAAGTTTAAACTTCCTATGAGATATTCAGATCGCTTGCTGTTTTAAATTCACACCGACTATACAAGATATGTGTCTCATTATAAGTGCTACCATGTGAGGATGATGAGACTTTCCTTTCCTGGGATGATTTTAATTCTATCAAGACAAGGAGATTTAAGAGCAATATTGCTTGGATGAATTCCTGCAGTGTACTTGATATCATTTTTGAGGTAGACGTTGTTTCATTAAAATCATTCTCTACAGTTCTTAGCTTCTTGCCTGTAATGAGAGGCAGACCCTACATTCCAGTATTAAAAATGAATGTGAATGTATGCCAGTATTAGCAGTCTGCTGAAAGTTAAGATTACATTTCTCCCTTCCGGGTCTTTCAGATCAGTCTGTCTGTCACAGAAAGACATTTGTCTACAGTACTTAGTCTTTATCAAATCTATACTATATATAAAAAATGTACTGTATACTACAATGTGGTATAATACTGTATAAAATATATCTATGTATCTATAACATATTCTCTCTCTATATTATATATATTACATTATATATATATATACACACACACATATATATATAATAAAGGAAGGAAATGTTTTCAGTGTGGCTTTGTGATCGAAGCTTCTAAATGAAAGCAAGGTTAACGTGTTCACTTAGCACACATTTAAGGAATACCGTATTTCCTGGACACCAGACTCCTGTCTAGCCCTGGGTTACAAAGCCTTCAACGCACTCACAGTTCAGTGGTGAAGGAGAAGGGGCAGGAACACATACACATCAACTGTAGCAGTTCAGTGCAGCAGGTAAATTCCTTGAGGTGGCAGTAAAGTTTATTAAGTGCTAAAGATGGCTTCGCTTGGGGAAAGTTTGGAAGTTCTAGAAAGAGATGATCGAATTAGGTCTCAAAAGATGAACAAGAGTTAGACGTACAAAAAAAGGAGGAAAGGTACTCCCTATGGGGGGAGTGACACATGCAAAATCAGAGTCATGAAGAGTATGACGTGCTTGGAGATGCTGAAAATGTCACATTAGAGCAGAAGGTGCATGGAGAGAAGTGCCAGGAGCTGAGGCTGGAAAGGTAGGTTGGGGCATGGCTGGATAGCCCTGGATGCCACTTATTATAATGTACATGGATTTTAGAGGTGAGCTAGTACGCCAGGAATGGGGTCATTTAAAACAGTTTTTTAAAAGGAAATACTCTCAGCAGAAATATAGAGGAAGGAAGTAACTCTTGGCAAGCAGACTATTCTATGAAGAGGCTATTGTAATAACCCAAATGAGATACCATGAAATAGTCAAAGGTTTTACCAAGATACCTGATTTAGGAGACAAGGTAGTTGGTGTCTATGCTACGAGACAGAGAGAACACAGGCAAAGCGCAGAAAAAAGAGGCAAAGAAAGATGGAGAAAAGGGGCAAAATAAGAGAGTGGCATCTTGACACACACAGAAGGAGAAAGTTTCTGGAAGCAGAGGCAATTCACTGTTAATGCAGTGAAATGGCCAGTAAGGGGGAAAATGGAAACAATTTATTGAATTTGTCAGCCCTATTAGGGAATCAAATACCGTGGTAAGAGCATTTTTAGCAAACTGATAAGGGAAGCCAGACTTGAGTAGATTGAAAACTAAGTGGTGACACTGTGGGGAAATTGGTGGAGAAGCAAAGGAAAGACATACAGTGGAAGTCTAAAGGGAAGAGAAAGTCAAGGTCAGGACAGCTGGGTATATTTTTAGTTTGAGACGACAAAGCCAGTGAAAAAGGAGATTTTGACATCGTTGCAACAAAGTGATAGCCGTGCACAGGAGGAGGGGTTGGAAGAAAGGACAGGCGCGGCTTTGGGTAGTTTGGAAGTGGAGGAAAGGGAGTTTGAGAGAATTCTCGTCTTTTGGCCTTGCTGTCTCTTATGATCTGGAAGCTTGGCTGAGAGGAGCTGAGATCCTGTGGAGGATTCAGGAAAAGTTGTAAGCGTTTGAAAAACCAATTACAGAGAGAGGTAAAACAAACTGACAAGGAAAATGAAAGTGTTGAACGGTTTAAAAAGTTCAGTCAAGTTCATAGTCATCTAAAGAGTATATTTAGAAGGCCAGAATCTTCGTTCTAACACTTAGAATTGGGCAGATGATTTGTCTGTACCTCTCTTTTTTTTAAAACAAATAAAATTGGGATAATAGCAATAATGGTAATATTTGTCTATTAAAATTGTCACGAGAATCAATTATATTTATTAAAGTGACTTATACATTCTTCAAGATACTATTCAAATAATACCAGTGTTGGTTCAAACACCCAAAGTCAACCTTTTCACTCAGTTATGACTATACAGCCTGACACAGTGAGAGGCCGGCCATGCTGACCCCTTCGCAGTCAGATGGGCCCTGCTCCTTTCCTGGCCATAGCAGGGTTTATACTGTTAGTCTGGTTCTCGGCCACTAAACCTTCCTGTCCCTGCTTCCTCAGCGCCCTGAAGCTGCGCACAGCACCACTGCCCTGGAACCCTGACCATGGGACATGCTTCAGTTCTGTGTTGGTATCGCTGCTGCTATTAGTCCTGGCAGACCACGGTCCGCCACATTCCCCTTCTTTGGCACGCTCAAAATCATTCCAGCCTGGAGACATGGAGAGAAGCCCAGACAGTGAATCCAAGTTTCAAAGGCAACTTTGCCGTGCTTATGAAAATCTTTATGGTCTCATGTCACACACCCTTCAGTAAAGAGATGGCAGGGGCCTCATGTGTGCTCCTTCCTGGTTCCCAGATCAACCAGTGAGCCATCAAGTGGTAGATCCCACAGAAGAACCCTTAGATGTCATTTAATCCAACCCCTTAATTTTCTGTTTGAGACAATTAAGGTTCAGACAAGTGAAAAAAACCATCCCCAAGACCACTTAGTTATTCAGACACAGAGTCAGAACTGTGACTCAGGCCCCCCATTCAGTGTCTTTGCTCTTGAACTGTGTTGCTTCTCTCTGATGGCTTAAAACACTTCCTAGTTCTAATCAACCGACAACCGAACTGCCCTGTAACCACTGATCTTACCTTCTTTTTGGATAAACAAGCCTGCTCTTTCATCTTTTTTCTGCGCTGCTACACGTTCAACCAATTTTTCAAACCCATTCAGGGCTGTCTTGAAATTTTCAATCTGAAGTGCGAGGCTGACATGCTTTTTGTTCCTGATATCCATAGGGACTCAGGGAATCTTTTAGTGTAGAAAAAAAATTTTCCAACTTGGGAAACCTTCCAGTTGTTACAATGCCTTCCTGCTGTCTCAATATTTGCCCTAGGTCTCATTCCTTTGACCTCAAAATCCCATTCTGGGGGCAGAAGAGCTGCCGCTAGGGAGTAGTGGAGTGAAGTGCTCACTTCGGTCTATTGCATTTCACATGGGCAAACATTTCAGTACAATCCTGACCTCACAATGCTACCAGTATGCTTCATGTGGCTCCCATTACATCATAATATCTCTGTAACATCTGCCTTCCTTCACACGGAGGAGCTTGAGTTTTATTTTCCCACAAGTGGTGTGTGTATATGTGTGTGCACATATGTGTACACCGCCAGAGAGGGAAGAATGGTGGGTAAAGACCAAAAAAGGGAGCTGGGCATTACCTTCTCCCCCCCGCCACATCTCCTCTCACCTCAAACCTTTAGCTTTCTTCAAGACCCTGTGGAGAGTAACATTTACATTCATTGATGCAGCGATACTGGATATGAAAACCTGAACTTGTAAAGATGGAAATGTATTTCAGCATTTGTCATTTCTGTCCCAAATGAAGCTATTTTTAGAGGTCATAAAGAATAAAAATGCCTCTTATTCCCCTATGCATTGTCCTTCAGCTAAACTAGTAAAGTGAGCCAGGAATGGGGAAGGGTTAGTTCCTGAATGAGAGGTAAGTTCTTCAAGCTGTCGTTCATGGAAGGAGAAGAGACTTTTCTGCATATTTCTTTTCCTCTCATTGCAATTTCCAACACGCTAATACCATTTAGTCCAATTTCTATTGGATCAAGTTTCCCGATCTTTAACACTCTCCATTCTCTAAGGAAAGGTTGTCTAATGTTTTACCAATAATGAGTTCATATCCTATGGTTTGGGTGACATAGGTGAAGTCCATCTTTAAAAATACCTGCAAGACCTTGCACTCAGGGGTGAAGCAGATGGCATTGCTGGGTACCTCCGTTATACACATGTCCCTTGGTGTCCCCTTCTGACTACTATTAGGAGAGCCAAGTAAGATTTTTATATATATAGAAAAATCCCCTAACTTCTTTTGTTCCTTTTCTTTTCCCTTTAAAGCTTTCAAAGTACTGAGTACTGACATCTGAAGGACCATCTTTCCTATAATTCTAATGCGCGCATTCTTATACTTACCCATTCATTCATTCAGCAAATATTTATTAAAAACCTGTTCATGTTAAGTGCTGTTTCAGGCACTGAGGTTACAAAGGGAACAAAATAACGTCTCGAGTTGGCAATCTAATGGGAAAAAACAAACAAATAGCAAATTATGTGTCAGACGGTAATAAGTGCATAAAGATAAAGGAGTAACAGTGTGGGTTGGAGGATAAATAAAAGTAAAGGGGTTAGGGAGCTCAGAGAAGTTCTCATTAACACAGACATTTGGACACAAACCAGAGGGAAGGGAGGTAACAAGCCATGAGTGTAAATGGTAGAAGACTGTTCAGGGAACAACAGGTGTGTAAATCTGAGATCAAAGTGTGCTTGACCCATCTGAGAAGCAACAGAGGCTGCGTGACTGGGGAGAGGCAGGGAGATAAGGTCAGAGGTCAGGGGGGTGGGTCAGGTCCTGGAGAACCTTAGATGCAGTTGGAAGGACTTCGGCTTTTCCCCTGAGTAAGATGGGAAATTTTTGAATAGAACAGTGATACATTCTGACTTACATTTGGAAAGGACTGCTCCAGCTCCTTTGTGGAAAATCAACTGAAGGGGAGTAAGGGTAGGAGCAGGGACACCAACTAGATGGTAGCAGTTTAGATTCAGGTACTAGTGATGGAGGTAGGGCTAAGTGATCGGATTGTGTGAAGGTAGATGTGACAGGATTTGCTAACGGGGGATTAGATGGGAGTGTGCGAACAAGAGAAGGATCCAGGATAACCACGATTCCGGCCTCCAGAAACCGAAAGGCTAGAGTGGTCATTTACTTTGGGGGAGGAAGTCTGTTGGAGGAGCAGATTTTGAGGGGGAATGAAGAATTCAATTTGGGGTCTGTTAAATTTGAGACGTCGGTTAGAGAAGCAGTTGTGGATGTTGAATAACCAGATGTAAGAGTGTAGAGTTCAGGAAGAGCCTGAGAATCACCAGCATTTAGGTGGTACTCGTATGTAAAGCTATTGGACTAGATGACATCACCTAGATGAAGAAGGAAAAAAGCTGAGGACCAAATCTGAACGTGCCAGCGCTCAGGTCAGAGTGATGAGGAAGAACCACTGACAGAAACTAAGAGGAGTGGCCGTGAGGTAAGAGGAGAGCCACGAGAAAGGCATGTCTCAGCAGCTAAGAGAAGAAAGGGGTTTGAAAAGGAAGGTGATATTGGGTGAACAATTCAGCTGATTCAATAAAGAAATTGCATAGGAAGAAAAAGAAAGAGGGGGACATATAGATTAAAAAGAGGTTTAAAAATGTGGTGTGTGGACAGTTAGATCCTGACTCAACCAAACTGAGAAATAATTCCATTTATGAGACATTTGGAAATTGGAACACCAACGAGATATCTGCTGATATTGAGAAATTGCTGTTTATTATTTTGGATGTGATAATTATAATTTATGTTACATTGTTGTTTATGTAATGTTATATTTTGGAGCTACAAGCTGAAATATTTACAGATAAGCATTAAAATACAAAGGAGTGATAAACTGCGCAATACTGCTGAGCGACATGAGGTGAGGACTGAAGATTAGCCATTGGATTATGGTGACTGAGAAAAGCTCTCAGTGGAATGATGGACTAAAGAGGGAGTGGGAAGAGGGAATGTGGAGGCAGTAGGTATAAATGCATGTTAACTGAAAGTTACCAGAAAGCCTTTGAGGCCTGACAAAATGTTGTCCATGGACAGTACAGAACAAGTGGAAAGAAGACCTTTGAAATGAGTAGTGGGAGAGTAAAGTAACTTTTTGCTTGAATGTACTTTTCTTTATGGTGAAATACACATAATGTAAAATTTATCTTTATAAACCATTTTTCTGTGTACAATTCACTGGCATTAAATACATTCACAATCCTGTGCAACCATCACCACTATTTATTTCCAGAACTTTTGCATCATCCCAAACTGAAGCTCTGTGCCTCATAAGCCACCATCTCTCATTCCTCCTTTCCCCTCAGCCCTTGGTAACTACTATCCTACTTTCTGGATCTCTGAATTTGCCTATTATAGGTAGCTCACATAAGTGGAATGATACAATATTTATCCTTTTGTGTTTGTTTTATTTCACATAACAGTGTTTTCAAGGTTCATTCATGATGTAGCATGTACTAGAATTTCGTTCCTTTCTAGGACTGAATAATATTCTATTGTATGTATATATACCACATTTTGTTTATCCACTTATCTGTTGGTGGATATTTGAGTTATTTGCTTCTTTTGGCTATTGTGAAAAATGCTGCTATGAACATTGGTGTACAAATATCTGTTTGAGTCTATGCTTTCAATTCTTTTGGTTATATACTCAGGAGCAGAATTGCTGGATCATATGAAAATTCCATGCTTAACTTTTTGAGAAACTGCTAAACTGTTTTCCAGCAGTACACCAGGGCTCTAATTTCTCCACCTCCTCGTCAACACTTGCTATTTTTCTTTTTTTGTTTTTGTTTGTAATTTTTTTGATAATAGCCATCCTAGTAGGTGTGAAGTAGTATTTAATTCTGGTTTTCATTTGCATTTCCCTAATGACTAAGATAGTGAATGTCTTTTAATTTGCTTATTGGCCATTTGTATATGTTTATAGAAATGTTTATTCAAGTCCTTTACCTATTTTTGAATTGGATTGTTTGTGTTGTTGTTGGGTTTTAGAAATGATTTATGTATTCTGGATATTAATGTCTTACCAGATATATGGTTTGAAAATATTTTCTCCCATTTTATGAGTTGTCTTTTCACTGTCTGATAGTGTCTTTTGGTGCACAAAAGTTTTTAATTTTTACGAAATTCAATTTATTTAGTTTTTTCTTCTGGTGTCTCTGTCTTTGGTGTCATATACAAGAAATCATTGCCAAATCCAATGCCATGAAGAATTTTCCTCTATGTTTAGAAAACATAGAGTTCTAGAGTTCTAGAGTTTAAGTTTAGCTCTTGGATCCTTTTGCAGTTAATTTGTGTATACGATGTAAGATAAAGGTCCAACTTTATTCTTTTGCATGTGGATATTCAGTTTTCTTGGCACCATTTGTTGAAAAGACTACCCTTCCCCATTGAATGGTCTTCACTTCCTTCTTGAAAATCAATTGACCATACCTGTGAAGGTTTATATCTTGACTCTCTGTTCAATTCCATTGGTCTATACGTCTGTCCTTATGCCAGGGCTGCACTTGCTTTTCAGGTTGTAGTATTTTATCATTGTCCTATCATTAATGTAATTCTGAAAATAAATAAAAATATGTCTCATTATTGACATGAAAAAATGAATCATATTTGTGGTAACATTGCCTATTTCTGTCAAGTATAATAAATATACTTAACAATTAATGGTATTGTAAAAGTGACTGTATCAAAATTTGTACATATTTGCCAAAAGCATCTTATTCCTCTTTTTCTTCACTGCTATTATTACTCTCATGTAGGTGTTGCCTTGGACTTTGAGTAAAAGTCTATTCCTTTTATTAAAATAGCAAGGCCCTGAATGATCTGGCCAATCACTAATCACCCACCTCTCTGACCTCATTTCTTAATTCTCACTCCACCTACGTTAGTTTCCTTGTTTTCCCTCCAACATGCTAAGTGCAGTCCCACCCCATGGTCCCACCCTGTGCCTGCCGGTACTCGTGACCACCTTGTACAAAATAACAACCTCTTCCCTCCCTCCCCTATACTGTTTCTCTGCTTTATTTTTCTTTGCAGAACATATCTGCATCTGACATACTACGTAAGTATTTATTTGGTTATTGGCTGCTCTCCCAACACCACCAGAATGTAAGCTTTAAGAGGGCAGGGCCTCAGCACCAAAGAATGAATGAATGAGTTAATGAACGAATACTTTAGGAAAAAATGTAGCATGTCTTCATTCATTCATTCAACTAGTATTTATTGTGAACTTACTGTAGACTAGGCACTATGTTGAAAAAGCAGTGGACATTAAACATACAGAGCTTATTGAATGGTTGCATAAACCTAATATATACAATTAAATGAGTTTTTTAAAGAGTATGTGGTGTGCTAGTCTCATAAATGACAAGTCCACATTGGAAGGCTTAGAGACAAATCAAGGTTTTGAGGGCAGAGCTCACTGCTTCTCAGTTATTGTTCAAGGCACCAGGGTGGAGCGCTGACCCTGATCTGAAGACAAGATTCCATCACCAGGGGATGTGGAATGGATTGGGATTTGGATTTGGAATAGCTTCATTGAAGCTAGTCATTCTTTCCTGGTCTTCTAAACAGAGATGAGAGGGATAAACGCCCTCACGGAGGGCAATTCCTTTGCTCTTCCACCCACTGTGCTAGTCACCAGTGCCCAGGACAGCTTGCAGGTCTGGCTCAGGGCTGTGGTCCTTCTGCGGGGCCTTGTTTAGGGGCTGATTGTGCAGAGCCAGAGGTGCAGCTCTTGCAGAGAGTGATGACGTTCACAACCTATATTTGACTTGTACTATATTTTCATTGCTACTGGGGAAAAGCGTGCTGTTCTAAATATAGGATCTACCTCTGCTAGATTTAGGCTGAAGCTCTGAGGGCACCGCCTGGGCAGTCACTGCCAGCCGGGGCTGTGGCAGGCCTCGGTAACAGGATGTGTCTACAGCTACTTCAGAGCAGGACAGGAAGGACAACGTTGGCAGCCCTGGGGTCCAGCCGGGGGCTTCCGCTGTGTGTGAGATGGGAGTGGCGTTGTGGGCTGGCTTCCTGGGAAGGAGAGAAGCCTATGGTGGGAGTCCCTTATCCAGTCACCACGTTAGCACAGGGCAGGCCCAGGCACTCATGAATGTGTATGAATGAGCCAATACATAAGTGAGTGAATGGACGTGATGCTTTCAACTTGGGTGAGGGAGAGACAGGGTGTGAGAAGCCGCTGCGGTTGATTCGCCTCCCGGCTTTGTCCGCCCGGGCGCACGCAGGGGCAGGAGCGTATGGGACCTGGCGACGTGAGGCGGGAAAAGCCGCGCAAGTACGCGACCACGTGGCTACGAGGGCGCGCTGGGGGGTGTGGCGACGAGGGGCGGCGGGGGGCGCGGCTACGAGGGCGCGCTGGGGGGTGTGGCGACGAGGGGCGGCGGGAGGCGCGGCTACGAGGGCGCGCTGCGGGCCGGAGGGGGTGGAGCGGCGGGAACGCGCCCACGGGGAGGAGGCGTGGCTACGAGGCCGCGCCGGGCGGAAGGGGTGGTGGCGAGGGCGGTCCCAGCGCGCACCGTGGCCAGAGCAGGCGGCAGAGCCCGCGCCCCACCCAGTGCACGGCACGCCCCGGGCCAAACCGAACGCTGAGCGCCTCCCGCCGAGCGCGCGGGGCCATGTTCTCGGGGAGCTGCGACGGCTGCCAGGGCTTGTGGGAGGGCGGCCGGCCCGCGGGCGCCGAGGGGCCAGCGCTGGCGGGGACGCTGAGCCCCGGCCCGCTATTCAGCCCGGGCACCTACGAGCGCCTGGCGCTGCTGCTCGGCTCCATCGGGCTGCTGGGCGTCGGCAACAACCTGCTGGTGCTCGTCCTCTACTACAAGTTCCAGCAGCTCCGCACTCCCACCCACCTCTTCCTGGTCAACATCAGTCTCAGCGACCTGCTGGTGTCCCTCTTCGGGGTCACCTTTACCTTCGTGTCCTGCCTGAGGAACGGCTGGGTCTGGGACTCCGTGGGCTGCGTGTGGGACGGGTTTAGCAGCAGCCTCTTCGGTGAGTTGAGACGGAAGAAGAAAGCACCCCTCTCCTCTGCCGATTTCCCATTCCCTGCATTGCCATCGTCTGTCTCTGTGCTTCCTCCTGCCACCCAGCCCAACCTCACCTCACCCCCGCTACCGCCCTGCACCGGCTGCGCCTCCCCTCCTGCTCCTAGACCCCAAGCTGCACGGCGTTGCTTCTTCCTTCAGTTCTAACTGCCCCACGCTGACCTCGACTCCGCCCCTATGGTCACTGATCCACACCCACGCGGACCCTACACCTCAGCCCACCTGTCATCAGCCCCAGCTCCTTCATAACTCTGTCCAGCCTCTGTCCCTCTTGTCTCATTTATGTTTTCATCCCTGTAATTCAACAGGGCTTTTACACTTTGGGGAATGAAACGAGGGACTATAGAGTCATAAATTCAAGAACAAAAGTGATGAACTCCTGAAAGTTGTAGAGGGTGATGAGAAGAGATATTATATGCTGTTTGTTTCCTAAAACGAGAGGGTAGAAACCTAACAGTAGCAGCGATGTGTAATTCGCTCATTAGCAGCTGTACACTTTTGAATACTTCCTAGGAATTGAGATCATTCGGGTCGTCTGTATGCAGATTGACATGAGCCTGATAAGCGGTTTTTGCTGTATTTTCCTTCATACAGGTGCCAGCACAACAAAATCTAAGGTGAGATTACAAATAGCTCAGGGAATCTCAACTCAGATGAACAAAAAATTAGCTGTACAGCCAGTAGATTTCATTGAAGTAGAACTTGATTTTTAATTGAAGATTTATTTCAGCAGTATTCCTAATCCTTACCAAAGGTTTAAGTCTCACTGAGACTTGAAAGATGGATCCATCAGCATATCAATGAAGATGTGATTTTCTAAGCTTAGGAAAGAAATTATCTTTTTATGTGTGCTCCAGAATTTAATTTGTACAAAGATTTGAAATAGAAATGTGTGTTTCTCAGGTGTTAAAGCTTCCTTTTTTTAAAATCCTGAAATCCTGATACTTTTTTCACTGCTTTTGGCAGGTTTTTGAGAACAAAATCTTTGTAACGTTATCAAAATTTCCTTGTTTACCAACCTCATATGTTATGACAAACTGAAAGATTAAATTTATAATGATTCATTTTTTTATATTTTGAAGGAAACAAAAAAGTCATAGATACCATGATTTCATTTGTTTGATTTCCTCAATCATTCTAATACTACCTTTCCCCTCCCCAATAAGCATTAATCTGAGAATTTCATTTGTATGAAGATTTGAAACTTGGTAGAGGGCTGTAAGTATATGTAAGCAGTGATATAGATGGTTATGTGATTACACTGTATATTAATTTAAAATACCTATCAGGCAATTTTTTTTTAGGCAGGGCTGAGCTTTAAAGAGCGTGATTCAAGCTCAAGCCTAAAGTGTCATCAATAATGCTCCCCAGGATGAGCAAGAGGTGTTTGGTCACAGACGTGAAAGTTCTTATTTCTAAGAAGTGCTCTTTCTGTGCTGGGGAATTCTATTTCTATCCTAACTCTGCATGGGAGTTTGAAAACGAGGGTATATCTTGAGTTCTTTATTAGTAGCAACTTTCAGTCTCTTCCTCATCTCTTCCATCTGTGACCCCACTTTGTTGTGTCTTCTTGTCTCTTCCACACTTTTTCCTTCCATCATCCCTACTCAGATCTCATCCCAATCAGAAGGGATAATCTAAGACTACTAGAAATATTCACCACTTGGTATTTTCCCTGACAACTGCTCTGTTTATCTGGACATTTAGTTAATGTTTTCAACCATGACTATCTCTGCATTTTAATTAGAAATGGAAACGCTGGGGTATGAGATCAAGAGACTTGTTTAAACCCTGAGAGACAAGTCAATAGTGGGATTAGGATGGTTTAAAACATTCTCAGTGAAGATTAAGAATTTCTTTGAAGTTAATTCTAAGGATTGTGCTTTTAGATAAAAGTTAAAGATGAAGAAAGAGGGGGTGCTTTCCCCTTTGTCATCCTTGAGCAAGATCTAATCAACCATGAGAGGAAATAAAAATGCCAAAAGTGGCTGCTTGCTCCAGAGGCCTCTGGAGAGGCTGCCCTATCATGTGGAAAGACCACTGGCCTGATGGCAGGAGAGTGGGTCCTACTCTTGATCTTGTGGCTAAAACCATTGTGTGGACTCCCCCATCACTTAAGCCCTTCAGCCATCATAATATCTCTATTATGGGATAATTGAGTAAATCATTTTTAAGGTTGCCTTGCCTACTTGCTGTGTATTTTGAGGATTTCTTTGATAGTTGTAGTTTAAAAGGTTCCTAGTTTTAGCGCTTATGGCTTGTATTCTCTTCTCTTACTCCCATCCCCAGCTCTATCCCTTTTGTAAGCCAAGAAAAAGCACATACTGTGGTTACACCTCATATTCCTTCATGGGTTCTGTCTTCCTCTGCACACCCTCCTGGAAGAAGGCAGAACAAGTAATTCAGACACACTTACATACGTACATGAGTAGGCCAGGCATCCACTTCATTCTGTTCAATTCCTGGTTTCCCAGGGAATGCTGAAAACAAGTGGAATCCCAGATATTCTTGAGGCAGAGGCTTTGACTAGATAGGACTGTTAAGATAGCCATGTCACTTAAATTGACCAGTCACTTCATTGAACTAGTCAATTTAATCTAAGTTTTGATGGAATGGCTTGTTTTACAAATGTCCAAGATAATTAGTCATCTTAGCCTAGGCAGGCCCAGTTTGTAATGGTCTAGATTTCAGTAAATTTAATAGTGGGGACAATCAGAGCTCAAAGAACTCTCTTACTTTGCAGTGATGGATAATAGCAGGAGGGCCCCCTAGCGTGTGGTGTGTGTAGTGCTTTAACCTACAGACTTCCAGGTGAGTGTGCCTTTCACCCCCTTATCTGTTCCACCTCTGGCCACACCTAGCACCACACAGATGTTCTGCACATGGAACATAAGCAGTGATAGGCCTTTCTTAAGTACCACCTCCTACCCCTTCAAAAACAAGAACAGCAAACATGTTAATCTTGGCAGAGGATGTTTAGACAGATCTTTATATTGGGACACAGAGATTTACGGTTGCAGAGTGAGTCTGGCAAAATGCAAGTCACCCTATTCAAATGTTAGGTGTTATTTATGTTAAGATATTTTAACATTTGAACTTAGAATTTTTATACCTAAAAATACACATCTGTGCGTATGTATACTCACGTAAAGATTTATTATAAATACATTTTCCCTTCAGTAGACTTATTCTTTTACTGAATTAATCCTTTTGTAATAAACTGAAGGTTAATTCAGTTGAAATAGCCCCATGTTGCCACCACGAGATCCTAATGGTGAGTGAGGTGTGGGAAAGTCTTCTATTCATCTGTTTTGCAGTCACTTACAGATGGTACTGGGCACAAAACATTCCTCATCATAACAGCATGCACATCGTACAAAGTCTGTTTCCATAAACACGGCAGAGCCACACATTTCTATAGTCTAAGCTCACGGTTGGGTATAGTTTTATTCACATATTAGTTTTCTTAAAAGCAAAAGTTATAGAATTGCATTATGTTCTTTGTTTTGGTGGGACATTATTATATCCTTCTTTATTGAATTGCCTGATTTTGGGGGAGATATCTCTATTGTTAATTTTGAAGAAATTAGAAAATATGTGAGAAAGCATTTAATGACTTGCTTTAGTAGTAGCTTATGTCCTAATAACAAGTCAGGCTTCAATGGATTGTAAGGGCTGTTGCATGAAATTATGTTTCTCTTAATCTTGTTTACAACTGTATTATTTCTTGAATTTTCTTCTTTCAGAGAAGAGTTCCAGTCACAAATGCATATGTAATGCATTTTGACATTTACTGCTAAGATGAAATGCAGAAGTGAAAACCACACATCCGCTTTAGTATTCTCAAATGTGATTAGATGTACTTTATCATGTTTTTGTGCTACTGATCTATAAGGAATAAAACAAAAACAAAACACTAAAAAGGGTAACAGTACAGCTAGGACCTGCAACCTCGATACTTCTGGGATGAACTGGAACATCACAAAGAGAGATTTTATTCCAGCATATTCACACCTTTTCTGAGCCCTCAGCCTAGATTCATGCACATTTCTTTCATCGGCAGTCACCACGAGACATTTTACCTCTTAGGATGGCAGACAGTCTCCCTACAGAGTTTGATGTGGTTATTATAGGGACAGGTTTGCCTGAATCCATCCTTGCAGCTGCATGTTCAAGAAGTGGTCAGAGGGTTCTGCATATTGATTCAAGAAGTTATTATGGAGGAAACTGGGCTAGCTTCACCTTTTCAGGATTGCTCTCCTGGTTGAAGGAGTATCAGCAAAACAGCGACATTGGGGACAAAAGTACTACTACATGGCAAGACCTGATTCATGAAACAGAAGAAGCCATCGCTCTTCATAGGAAGGATGAAACCATTCAACACACAGAAGTGTTTTGTTATGCCAGTCAGGACATGGATGACAATATTGAAGAGTTTGATGGTCTGCAGAAAAATCCTTCCTTGGTAGCATCTGGTACCCTTACTAAACCTCTGGATTCTGCGTGCTTGTCTGAAGAAACACACTCATTATATGGTACAAGCTATGGAATGTCTGTCAAAGACACTCCAAAAACTGATGGAGAGATTTTACTAGAAGTAACTGGTATAGAGGAAACTCAGGTGAAAGAAAAATATTGTGGAGGTAAAACTTGTATACACACCATTGCAGGTGGAGATAAAGATGAAAACAAACCTGTAGTGGAAGACAACACTGATCGACCAAAGAGAAATAGGATTACTTACTCTCAAATAGTTAAAGAAGGCAGAAAGTTTAATATTGACTTAGTATCAAAGCTGCTATATTCTCAAGGACTGTTAATTGATCTTTTAATCAAATCAAATGTTAGTCGTTATGCTGAATTTAAAAATGTCACTAGGATTCTTACATTTCGAGAAGGAAAAGTAGAACAGGTGCCTTGTTCCAGAGCAGATGTGTTTAATAGCAAAGAACTCACTATGGTTGAAAAGAGGATGCTAATGAAGTTTCTTACATTTTGTTTAGACTATGAACAGCATCCCGATGAATACCAAGATTTCATACAGTGTTCATTTTCAGAGTACTTAAAAACTAAAAAATTAACCCCCAACCTTCAGCATTTTGTACTACACTCAATTGCAATGACAGAGCCATCCTGTACTACAATAGATGGCCTTAGAGCAACAAAAAACTTTCTTCAGTGTCTTGGACGGTTTGGCAACACTCCATTTTTATTTCCATTGTATGGCCAAGGGGAAATTCCCCAGTGTTTCTGCAGGATGTGTGCAGTTTTTGGTGGAATCTATTGTCTTCGCCATAAAGTACAATGCCTTGTAGTTGACAAAGAATCTGGCAGATGCAAAGCAATTATAGATCACTTTGGTCAAAGAATAAATGCTAAGTATTTTATTGTGGAGGATAGTTACCTTTCTGAGGAAACATGCTCAAATGTGCAGTACAAGCAGATCTCCAGGGCAGTGCTCATTACAGATCAGTCTGTACTAAAGACAGATTCAGACCAGCAGATTTCCATTTTGATAGTGCCTCCAGTAGAACCTGACATGTGTGCTGTTCGGGTCACTGAGTTATGTTCTTCAACCATGACATGTATGAAAGACACCTATCTGATACATCTGACCTGTTCGTCTTCTAGAACAGCAAGAGAAGACTTAGAATCAGTGGTAAACAAATTATTCACCCCGTATGCTGAAACCGAAATAGATAAGGAAGAACTTACAAAGCCAAGAGTCTTGTGGGCTCTCTATTTTAATATGAGAGATTCCTCAGGAATCAGCAGAAGCTCATATAGTGGCTTACCTTCCAATGTGTATGTCTGCTCTGGGCCTGACTGTGGACTAGGAAATGAGCATGCAGTCAAGCAAGCTGAAACACTTTTCCAGGAGATCTTTCCAGGTGAAGATTTCTGCCCCCCACCTCCAAATCCAGAAGACATTGTCTTTGATGGTGATGATAAGCAACCAGAGGCTCCTGGAACCAATAATATAATAATGGCCAAACTAGAATCCGCTGAATGAAGCAAAAACCTAGAAAGCCCAGGGAAGCACCTTTAACATTAGAAAAAAGCAAATTGGAAATGCTACTTTGGGTCTCCATCCTAGAATCAGAATATTCTCATTGAAACGACAGTTTCTTATATGATTAATTAGAAGTGGTTATATGATGAGTGCTATGCAGATGTTGTTTTTAATTCTGTTTGAGACATTCAGTCATGGATGTCTTTGTTAACCTATCAGTAAGTGATTTATTGTTATTGGACTTTGTTTGTTTCAGAACGTACTCCATAATCCAGAATCTTAAACAGGTTAGCTTTATTTTAGTATTGATATATATGTGAGGATTCCACATTAGCAACTGTGCTTAAAGGAAGGTAATATTGTGTCTGCTAGTGACCTTCAGATTTTATTGTGACAATGACAATATCTAAGGAATATTTTACTTTGCAGTTGTTATAGTTGCTACCACCTCTGAGTAAAACACAGAGTAAATTATGTGGGCCTTTTTTATATAATATAAACATATATATGCTAGCAATAGCAATTAATGCAAATGCCAATACGATAAAATACATTTGTCTAATTAAAAGTTTAGCTTTACATGATCCTTTATTTGTGAAGGTCTGATGTTTACAATAAGTCTTATGGTTTAATTCTCCTGCTTCACCTTTGTAACCGATGAGGCAATGTCACCACACAATCTTCAATTAGTTGTTGAAGAGCTCCTTCTTTGGAGGTTCAGTCCAAAAAAAGTCTAGGGAATAACATTAGTTCTGATTTAATACTTCAGAAAATTTTTACAGAACCCAGCTCTGTCACCTGAAAGAAAAGAATTTCCTACAAGTAACTCAGGACAAGAGAAAAAAATAACTTGCTCCAGGAAACAGATACTTCAGACTGACTCTTCTGAAATTTCAAGGAGAAACTAAGTGAGTCGTTTTTAACCTGGGATTGTTTGCCCGAGGTTTCTCAGTGAGAATGAACATTCCACCTTGAGAATGAACATTCCACTTGTTGGCTCTACCTGTGTAATTAGCAGCACTAACTACAATTGATGGGAATGAATCAGAGGAGGCTTTATCATGTCCCTTCGGTTGTGTCCCGCCCCACAAATAGTGAGGTAACCACCTCCATAATTTCTTCTGCCTCTTGGCTGTTACCTAGAGGATAGAAATACTTGTTTTTCACAAAACCACCAGAAGTCATAAAGCTGTTGTTAGTTACTCCAGTGTTGAAAGCCTGTGGAGCTGTCAGAGGGGGCAAACTCCCTTCCCTTTCAGTCCCCTGTTTCCATTTCTCAAAGAATAGTAATCTTGTAGGAAAAGAGCCCTTCAGTGACAGTGTTTGTTCTGGAACAGAGCATTTACTTACTACATGCGAGGCACTCACTGTGCTGTCTCATTACAGATTCTCAACAACCCTATGAGGCAGATGTTGTTGAACACATTTTCAAAGAGGTAATAAAGACAGTAATTTGCTCAGAGTCTGATATGTGGAAGGGACAACATTGGAATCCAGGCTTTCATGATTTCAAAATCTTTCCACTAACATTAACTGTTAGAAGAGTGTAGGTACTAGAGGAGGAAAAATGCTCGTGAAAACCAGTCTAGTGTTGAAGGTGAAGAAAAGTATACAGAAATTGGTCTCTCACTTTATTGAATCAGAGATATGTTAAGATTAAGAGTAATTGAAAATAAATAATAGCTATTAGGTCTTAGATCTCATGCAGCAGAATTTGGCTAACTTCTCACAAAATAATGCTTTTTAGCAATGTAGCCTTTGATGTGAACATCGTGTTATAAAAATACAGATGTTACTAGAGCAAAATATACTTTGAATAATCTTTTATTGCTCTTCCATATGTGAGGAAAAGGAAACAAGAAAGATTTAAGTAATTTACACCTTACTAAAAATAGAGAAGCCGTGAATTGGGGTGTGTGTTTGTGTATGTGTGTTTGGTACATATACTGTATAATTTTTTTCAATATAGCAAAGTGGTATTGAGTAGATACTAAGGTTTAAATCCAGCAAAAATGCCTGAAATAGACCTGAAAATTAGTCATTAAAATGAAAAAGGATTTAAGATGATAAAGAAAGTGGAGGTGAAAGTAATCCAGACCTATTGAAAAAACTTCAATTTCAATACACTAGTCATAAGAATTTAAGAAAAGGAACAAAGAGTAGTTGCAAAAGATGGGAGAGACAAACATAATGGAAACAGGAAAAATATGTTAAACTTAGCCAAATATAAGGGTGGTTTTAAAAACTAACCAAATGAATATATTACTTTCTTAACTTGAATGCAAAATAAATTGGAAATGAGAAAAGTGATAACCAATAAAAAGCACTAAGAATATTATGGGAGAAGCTTCCTGTGAGAATGGCAGAGGAGGTGAATGCTGTTCTCGCCTCCTCCATGACCCCATCACAGTCACAACTAAACTACAGAACAACCATCACAGAATCTCCTGAAGTCTAGCTGAACCAAAGCCCTACAACTAAGGACATACAGAAGAAGCCACGTGGAGACTCGTAGGAGGAGCATAAGCACGGAATAGGCTGGTCCCACATCTACATGTGGCAGTTAAGAATGGGGTGGGATATCTCAGCTGTGGAGGTCCGCTCTGGGGAGGGAGGCATCACAGCCCCACACCAGGGTTCCAGTGCCAGGGAGAAAAGTCCCCATAACTTCTGACTGTGAAACCCAGTGGAGATTGTGGCTGAGTGAGATGGAGGGCAGCTGGTGTCCCAGGAGTTCCTCTTAAAGGGCCCACACATGGACTTACTGCTGATGGACTTTTTCCTCTCTGAGCTTCAGTGCTGGGGCAGCAGCTCAAAAGGCTCCAGGGACATATGAGGTGGAACTGAATTGTCTGGCTGTAGGGCGAGGGCTGGAGGGGCAGCTCCTTCCAGACAAAAATGCTGGCAGAAGCCATTGTTCCTTGGTTGTGACCTCTCCCCAACTAGCCTGGAGGCAAAGGTGGGCACCATATCTGAGTCTCCATCAACCTGGCTAACACCATTTGCCCCACCCTGGTGATTCCCTGCGACCCCTTGCCCCAACTTGTGGGGCCACCCAGGCCACTTCCAGTTGCTTTTCCATACAAACGTCCTGTCTTGGCTCATGCTTCAGATTTTCCTAAAATCTCTCAAAAGTTCACAAACTCCAAACAAGCAGCATCTGACCTTGGCATGCTTTGTACTTCTTTATAAGCAGCCCTAAGCCCAGCACTAGCAGCATCCAGCCTCAGTTTGCAATTTAGCCTCTTCCAGGTACTGCTAAGCACAGCACAAGCAGCAACCACGTGCAGATCCCGTTATAGCTCATACCAAGTGGCCCTGGGCAGGGCACAGACCGTGGATGACCTTGGCCTGTATGCACTGACAATAAAAGGTTAATTCAGGAAGTTGCAGGATATACAATTTTTAAAATCAGTCTTATTTCTAGATTCCAATGGTGACAATTTAAAAAGTGTTTGAGTATTAATATATATGAGCATTCAAAGAAACTTATGCAACTATATTGGGATAAATTAAGAAAGATATGGGAGCAGACTGAAGGAACTACATCCTAGTGTAATGGGAAAAAAGTAAATAGGGAATCTGAAAACCAAAATTATAGTTCTTCATTACTTACCAGTTGTATAATCTTGGGAAAGCTCCTAGCTTTTATTTCATCATCTATAAAATAGAAATAACACTTCACTGAATTATTCTGAGGATTAAATTAATGTATATGAAAGCATGTCCAAAAGAATATCAATAGGTGATGTATGTAGATTTACTATACTTCCACTTAACATTGCAGCTGGATGCTTTAGATGTTTTGACAGAATTGTGATAAATTATTTAGGAAAATAAGCAAGCAAAACTGTCTTTTTAACTTAGGGGAAGAAATGGTAGTCTTGCACTTCACATCCTTAAAACATTGCTATTAAGCAGCCTTTCTAAATATACTATGGTACTGAGTAAGAACTGTAGTTAAGACTAATAAGCCTGTTGCAAAGAAATAAGTATATAATTGTCGATGGAAAGACCAGCTGGAGGTCAGTACGAAAAAAGAAATTAGATCTACCTTATATGTGATACAGTTTATTCCAGATCAGTTAAAATGTTAAGTATAAAGGTAAAAATTAAAACTACAATTCCAATAATGGTACAAAAGAAACTTTATGGCAGTGAAAAACTGACAAGGTAGATGAGATTAACAAAAAGAAAAATGAAAAGAATATACTGAATAGGAAGAACACAAAAGAAGAAGAGATGGGATTTTAAAAACTACTTTACACCTGGATAAAATGCTTACTGTTTTTTTAAAAGGTAGATGCAAGTCCATAAAATTTTCTATTCTTTGCTAGGCAAATTTATAAAGGATTGGTATAAATGAGAAAATACAAATGAAAGCAAATTCTTACAATGATACTTAGATTTCCTAATGTTAAAAATGCCAATTGTAACAACTTTGACCTAGTCCATGCTATTAGCAAAAATGTTTCAATTGTATGTGTCCTCATAACCAGTAGCATTGCTATATTAGTAGTTTTTTAAAGAATTATTTAGAAAAATATAGTAAGAACTATAACCAATCTATCGTTTGATAGATTTAATTCACTTTGAGTAGTATATGCCCAGGAAAATATTGAAAAGAAAACTACTTGTACAAAGATATTTCTAATAGTTCCTTCTATTCAAGTTAAAAAATAAAACGCCCAATAATAGGGAAATGGATAAGTAAATTTTGTATATTGCTATTGCTATCGTAGACTTATGTAGGCATTGAATAATACTTATATGTGTAAAATTGTATGGAAAATGTATAAATGTGATTCAAAGTGGAACATAAATTATTGTATTTGCTGATTATATTTATGTACACTGAAAAGATCAGAAGAAAATGTAATTAATTGGAGTTTAACATTAAGGCATTCTTTATTTTTTTTCTGTAAAATACTGATGTGCAATGAAAAATAAAAGATTAATGGTATAATGGTTTGCCGAATTGGTGAGAAAATTATTGATTCCTTGGAAACTTGTAAAATTCTCCTTTAAATTAAAATATATATACATATATATTTAAATGTTAAATTCAAAAGCTAATCTCCAAAAATGTTGCTAGAAAGTTTTACAGTTTTTGGTGGGAGACATTCTTGGTCAGAATGGATTTTGTGTCTTTTCTCAATTACCCAGCATTAAGAAATAAGGTCTATTGTGAAGCCTTTTTTTTTTTTTTAATATAGAAACCTCAGAGCCAGAGGTGGGAATGATAGACATAGTATTAATGCATTCCAGGACATTAGCATGAAGACATTGCATACTAGTTAAACATGGCCCCAAATTCAAGAATACACTTCATTTGTGAGTCTTGGATGCAGGTTGGATTTGGATTCCTAGAAGTGGCCAAGCTTGGGTCTGAGGAGCGTTTTCAGGGAGGACCCATGCTGAGGACAGTTCTCAGGGAACTGAGGATGCTGCTGACCTTTCTTCTTGTCAGCCTGAGAGATCCAAATCAAGGTGATTGAATTCAACAAACATCAGGTGAACATCAACTGTGCACAGGTTATGAACTGGCATTGTTTTATGGATTAAATAGAAAAACGAGTAAGACAGGTCCTCTGTACCTGAGAACCGTCCTGTTGGATGACATACATACCTTTTACCTTAATGAGAATTAAGACATTTTCTATTCACCATGCTCCCCATTGTAACTACCACCACCTCCCCTCAAAAGAAAAACAGAATCTGATTTGTGATGCATGGCATTCCTTTAAAGGGGTGCCAAAACCTTTTATTCCACAGTTGGAAACAAGTGGCTTAAATGTTAAATGGTAGATCAGTTAATACTTTCTGAAATTTATTTCAGCTAACATTCAGTTAATTAAGAAGTTTCTGACATTAACGAGAACCTCTCTGCCTTGCCTGGGGGAAGGAATGAAGAGAGTATACAAGAGACTGGGTCCCAGAAACCCCAGGCAGTGAGAGCTGGGGAGTAGAAAGTAGAAAGAAATCCTAAGGAGAAATGCAAGTTTCAAGACCAAGACATTATGGTTACAATTACTTTTATTTACCTTCCTCTTGGCCGGACAAACAGAAGTCATGCTCTTACCTCATTGAGGTAGTTGCTTCCTCTGAAGAATAAAAAAAAACTTTTGGTATTTTTACCTTCATTAGAATGAGGCATTGTTTCCAGTATCCTCCTTACCCTTTTAACAACACCCAAATGTATTCACATTTCAACAGCAGGAGACACAATACCTCCAGCTTTCTGTAAGGCATGAACAAGGAAGCTGAATGATTCAGTGGAAAGAATCTGACTCCAACATGAATATTATGACAGCAATTCTGCTACAGCATTTGTAGGAATACCGCTTTTTCTCCTTACAACTATATGAACCTCAGGACAACTGTGTAAGGTAAGAAAGGGCAGGTATTTACATATATCCATTTTATAGATAAGGCTTGGAGTAATTAAGTGACTTGCTTGGCCTGTCCGAGTAAGCATTCAGATCCATTAATTAGACTTGAAAGATAATAGCTCGGCCTTGCCTCCATCTCGATAGTTACTTATTGCATATAAGACTGCATAACACATAAATCACTATTTTAAAAGTGGTGGCTTCTAGAATTTTAGAGTGCATTTATTTTTCAACAACAAAAAAAAACAAAAAAAGTCCTGTAAATTAAAATTTGTATAAAGTGGGCCAACTTATGTTGGAAGAGAGTAAAAGCAGTTGATTACTTAAACTCATACCTGAATTCAAAGCAAACTTTCTTTATCCCGGTTTTTATGTCAAGAGCTTCATTTCTTTGTATATAGTATCTTTATTCCTGCTGATGTCCTATAATTTTGGCATTTGCTTGTTGATATATATATATATATATATATATATATATATATTCCTTAATACACTCGATATGAATAACTAATACACTCTACACAACTAATATGAATAAATGGCTTCACACTGAGGAAAGGAATGACTTTGGGATTCAGCGCTGCAGGGTGGACAAAGTGTATTAGGAAGATAAATACCCGATTGTAGTCCAGTCAGCAGGAAATACATCCTTAGGCATTTTATAGTTTTAAAGAAATAGGAATCCTTGGGGGCAGTGCAGTGAGTGGGGTTTATGCCAGTTCTTTTTATTGCACGTCATATAACTAAAGCCCCAGAGCACCCCATTTCTGTTGTATGAGACTTATTCCTGTATTTATTCATCCCTATTCTTAAAAATAAGAACAGAAATGTTACTAATCTAGTATAGGGAAGTATTTTTACATCATAGGTTAATTTCATTATATGTGTAAGTTTAATTTCTGTTCAAGTTTTTGTATTAATGTCAGTATTTTTATTGCCCATTATAAAGAAGAAATTTGGGGGAATGTATTGCTGAGGAAGAGCAGGGAATCTTGCTTTTCAGCAAGTAATTTAGTTGTTAATTGCCTAAAGTAATTTATGTGAAACAGGATAGAGAAGTGAGCTGTGTGTCCTGTTCCCTTAGCAGTCCCGTTTCACGACAGCATAACATTATTTGTAACGCCCCCTGTTGTTGAAACATGAATAACAACCAGGTGTTTATCAACAGGAAAAAGCAAACGATAAGAAGTGCACCGGAAACCTTGTCATGAGACTGCAGTCTCCTTGCACAAGTGTGTGCTGCAGCTCCGTCCTGCGCTGCCAGCCACTTCCCGGCATCTCTTCTCTTCCTTGTTGTCCCTGTACCTCCATCTCCTCCTAGGTTCCAACCTGGGCCAGTCCCAGAGAAAATGTATCAGAACCTTAGTCCTGGGTCCTCATATTATTAGTGGATAAGCCTGGGCGAGTCAATAACACTACTTAAAAATAGGGAACGTTTCAGTAATCTATGAGATGGTCCATCTAATAATTTTACTAACTTTCTTCCATCAAGGCAGTGATTCTCAAACCAGGGTGATTTTGCCTTTCAGGGGACATTTGACAATGTTTGGAGGCATCTTTCGTTGTCAAAACTGGGAAGGGGAGCTACTGGTATCTAGTGGGTAGAGGGCAGGAGTTCAGCTAATTCCTACAATGCACAAGACAGCCTCCCCACAAGAAAGAATTATCCCATCCAGAATGTCAATAGTGCCAAGTTTGAGGAAATTACATTAGAGAAAAAGTTCTGAATATTTCTGATGAATCTTCTTTCTTTTATGCTCCCCATTTTTACCTTTTCTCCTCAACACCTCTGACTCCCTAAGTGTTTCTTCAGCAGCGTCATTATTGGTAGAACTGCTATCTGCTGCTCCCTTGTAATCCGTACCCCCCATCTCCCTTGGTATAGGATTGAAATGGAAGGAGGCAGACCCAGCCCTCCTGGTTTCTTGTGTTTCTCCTTGGGTGATGGAGCCTGTGGAGGAAAACCTGGGAAATGAGCAAATGGCCACAGAGATGAAGGAGATGTGATTTTAATCTAGACCAACCTTTCCTAAAGTTGGTGGGAATCGTCAGGGTAGCCTGTTGACCATACAGGTTCTCAGGTGACGTCCAGGCCTTCAAGGGCCGAGCTTGGAATGGACACTAAGCAAACTCCCCAGGAGATTCATCATTTTTAGCTATTTCAAGAGCTGACATTTCTAATCACTGTTCCTACCAAGGGAGAGAGCCTTGCTGCTCAGGTCTAGAGGGTTTTAGCTTGAACATCAAGGGTGAGAGTTAAATCTATAGGAAACCCAATTAGACAATGTGGGGGAGGAGCTTGAAAGAGTGGACTGTGAATGGATCTGGCAACCAGCCTGCTTTAATACCAACTAGCTTTGCTTTGTGTTAGACAAAATACTTCCTATTTGTAAACTTTCCCTTCCCCACCTCCAATTTTTCCTTAGCTCTTCTTAGTTTGACATTCTTGGCTCTGGATAACTAAGACTTTCGAGGAAATGATATTTTCATGCCAATCTGAACTGCCCCACACTAGTCACTGAGATGGGGTTTATATGCTGCCACCTCACAAATGTGTATTTTAAACTTAAGCATTTTGTCCCATTATGCACTGCCCAGGATATAGCAATTACCTTTTTCCTTAACACAGTCTAACATGCTGCTTCTCTTCTTTCTTAATTCTCCTTTTGTTGTCCTGAGGTATCTCATGTCATAGTTTTTAGCGGACTAGTTACTTACAGACACACACAATTACAGCTGAATGTGTTGTATGTATTCTTGCAAGAAAAGTGACTGGTCCTCTGGCTGTGTTTCAAAACTCTGCTTTAGTCAACAGCATGGTAATAGAATGGAACTTGAAATGGAACCAATGTTACCACCTGCTGTAAAACCTAAAGTCTGAGCTCCTTTGAGAGCTTTATAAATGATAAATGACTATATTCAGATTTAATTCGGTCCCTTGAGATTCCCTCATATTTTTAATTTGCTCTTCTCGGCTGTCTCAACTTTTCTTTACTCGGGGTCAGGTTAGTAATCCAGGAAAGAACACTGAGGAACTAGAATTGTTATTGCAGGTGTGGAGTCACATGGCTATCCCATAATTTATTCATGTATTGAATTTTTTCATAGAATTAAAAAGACCTCAAGCTTCTCCATCAATCACAACCAACTCACTTTATTGGATGTTTCTAGAGAGAATCCACAGAGAGTTCTAGACAAGCAGAAGATCTGGGTTCTCCTCAAAGCAAAACCTCACTAATCTTGTGACTTTAGGTTAGTCGTGAATCTCAGCCCCTTGTACCACACTCTTAAATGGAGATAAGGAGCCTTTCTTGCCTCACATGTCTGCGAAGATCTGAGAAAAATACATGGGACAGGACTTTGAAAATTATAAACTACCATATGAAATACTAAGGTTTTCAATTTATTATTGTGATTGGAGAACAAGAGACGACAAATCTAATAGGAATACTATTAGACTTGCTATCACCCATAAAATGAACACTTTATAGGGTTTATTTAATAGTCAAAAATTATTAAGTGATGACTGTCAAGTAATGTTTTAAGTTGAAAAAGGAATCCCTTAGAAAAAAGTGCAGGAAGTTGGTCTTGCTTTATGTTCTTCTAAACTATATTTGCTACTTTCCATTAGGGACATTTTTTCTTTTTATTGAAATCTGACTGGGACAATTTCTAAGCATCATTTCACCTTAGTGTTTGGTTAATTACAGGGGTGACCATGTTTACTCCAAGATTTTTATTCTTTATTTGAGAAGAAATATGGTCACGTGTACATAGCATTATAATCAAAAACATTTCAATTGGCTCCTCAAAGTCCTTGAGATACATTCCAAGCTCTTTGCCTGGCAGGTAAGGGCCTTCTTGGGAGAGTCCCTAGCCTTTTACTTTCCTCTTACTAGAACTCTCTGCTTCTACCATATTGAATTATTTGCAGGAATCCAAATGGTGCACGCTCTGTCAGGTCTCCATGTGTTTACATAAGCTGTTTCCTCTCCGGAACAGAGCTGACAGCCCTTTCTCCCTACCCCTCTTTATTTGCCTGGTTAAAATGTGCGTAAGATTCAAGAGTGATCAGGTGGTGCCTGCTTCCCAGAGAGTCTTTTCCCAATTGGATATTCTTTCTCCTACAGTCAGACTTGGACTTTCTCCTTATACCCCTTCTCTGGGGTGTGAGCTCCTTGAGGGCATGGACCTTGTGATATTAACTGTTAAATCTAACGCTAGGGATTAACAGATCGGGGGCATGATCCAAGCAGTACCGGTTCTAAGCACTTGTTCCGTTTGCTGTAAACTTAGCCAGTTTAGACCATTGAACTGTAAGTTAGCTATTCAATGCGGACATCTAGTGGCCAAAGGGGGAAAATGACTTTGTTCTGGAGCATTTGTACCTATTAATAGACTCAGACATTCAAGCTCCGGAGCTCAACCCCCTCCTGTGCCTTCTGCCAACTTTCCACCACTTACAGGAATGTTGCTCCCAGATACTTAACTATTCAATAATAATAATAATACCGTCTATATTACCATTTTACTAAATACATTCATATGACCCTTTTACCTAATACAGTCACTTAACACACACACACACACAGCATTTTGGTACAATTATTCCTGTTTTACTGGTGGGAAAATTGAGGTTCAGAAATGTTCATTAATTTTTCCAGAGTTGTGGTAATTATGTGTAGAAATTGGAATTGAATCCAAGATTTTGGCCCCCCCAAACAACCCTCTATTATAAAATTAATCACTTTGTTTCATAATTATTTATTTCTTTGTTTATAATTAATCTGATGAGTTGTTCTTCTGGGGCGTTTTTAGTGAACACTTTTCTTATTTAGGTACCCTTTTTATTTTAACAATTCAGCAGGTTGATGATTAGAGGTTTTTCTTTTGTTTTCCAGTAGATGGTGCTATAGTGAAAGTTTTTGTTTTCTCTTGCGGTACTTATGCCTCCAGGGTGGCTGTGGGGAGGTGTCACCCCCTGGGTGGTGGGTGCCCTTGCTGTGTCCAAGTCACCAGGGTCTCAGGGCACCACCGCCGTGGCGGGGGATGTGGTGGGCGGGTGGGAGCCGGGTTCATAAGCCTCCGATGCTGCTGCCTGGTTCCCGATGGCCGCTGGTGCCACTGGAGGCGGGAGATGCATCTCCACTGCTGCTGCCTGGGTCTGCTGCAGTTGGGGGAGGGAGCCGGACTCTCCTGTGCTGACACGTCCACTGTCCCTCTGACCCTCCACCAGATGTGGAAGCCTCACCGGGACTCCTTCAATACTATTGCATTATCTGCAGCCTTGGGCTCAGCGTCAGCAGCTAGGTAACCATGTCTGCAGGCACCGCCCCGTCCATCGCCCCTACCATTCTGATATGCCCACCTTCAGATATACTGATGTGCAGATCTTTCAGGCAGAGCAGAGGAAACTTCGTAGGGTTCTAGATGTCCGACTAGCTGTGGAGTTCTGGGGAGATACATGATGCTCTGTGTTTAATTAGAAGTATTTCTGCTGCCCACTGCACTGTACGTTCCATGAGGCACTTGTTTCACTCACCTCTTTATACCTCTTTTCTAGCATAGTGATCGACACATGTAGATAAGCAATAAATATTGAATGAATGAATGAAAGTTAAAATTATATCAGCTTATTGCTTTAATCATAAGAACTCATTTATTCATCAGTAAGGTACACTGAAATTTGCTAACCTACAACATAGTGCAATTATTTGCAGCAAGTTTTCTTACCTTTGAAGGACCAAATCATATTCAAGGTAAATTAACTAAAAGTTGAGGGCCAAACTGTATTTCAACATTTAAAGGCAACTATATATCATTAAATATTATATTTAATAAGAAAGTTTGTAAACTATACAAAACAGTATTTTGTTAGAGTGAACTTACTATGTCACTATCTTTAGCTTTCTAGATTTTCTTCTAGAAATATACTCAGTTAAAAGATGATAAATAACGTTTAGGGAAAAATTTAATAAGGTGGAAATAGATTCTTATTTTTGAAGACAACACATCAAACTTGATATTTCTCTTGTCCCCAGAATTACCTATGAATTTAAGTTTATTCTTTGCTATTTTATCACTGCTTTCTGGAGTATTTCCTATATCATATTCCAAAACCCAGTCTTTTCTTTCAGTCACTTAAGTATTTACTGAACATTCACTCCTTTATTCAATGAGCACTTATTGATAGCCACATGTAACAGACACTGGGAATAATACTGCCCTTCCCCCAAAAAAAAACCCCAAACCTGTCGTGGTATAAATGAATATTAACTATGTTCTGTCAACTGCTTTCTAGGTGTAGGATCTCTTCATTTGATACTTTTATAATTGTAAAATCACAAAATTTTGTAATGTGAAGGGATTTGCAATTTTATGAAAACAAAAATAAAACTAAAGTTTGAAGAGACTGCATGAATTGCCAAAGTCACAGAACCACCTAGTGGGGAGCTAGGACCCACTCCCAGGCCTCTTGAAAACCTGCTCTCCACACCCCTACTCTACTTCTCATGATACCAGTCTTGTTTTCATTCTCCATTAGAACCATTTTTCTACAACCTGTTTTGACCCACTCATTTTATGCTGATGTATTCTAGGGAACTCACAGTTTCATTTTCTCCTCTGTAGTTTTATCATATACCTTGTGGTTTTACCTCTATTAATGTAATCACTCTGCTCTCATCATATAGGTTGGAAATCTCCAAGTTATTCCTTTAAAAAATTTTATTAAAAAAAATTTTGTTTTTAGTTTTCAATTATAGTCGACACATAATCTTGTATTAGCTTCAGGTGTACAACAAAGTGTTTAGGTATTCATATAACTTATGAAGTGGTCACCCCAACAAGTCTAGTACACATCTGATACCATACATAGTTGTCACAATATTATTGACTATATTCCCTATCATGTATTTTAAAGTTATTCTCAACTTTTCTCCTTCCCTCAACTCTTCACATTCCATAAACCGATGGATTCTGTTGATACTAATTGCTCAATGTCTCTAGAATCCAGACTTCGTTCATACCTTTAAAGGTACCCGGCTTCAGACCCCATAATGTCTTGCCAGGACTATTGCAACTGCCTGCAAGCTGGTCTCCACGCATGGGGCAGTGTTTCAAGTTCTGTACTACTGCTAGAATGAGTATCCTTTCAGAGAAAAATGGGGGAAGAAGAATGGAGAACTTAACCATTGTCACTTTCATGCTTAAAAACATGACAGGAACAGACTCATAATTTACTCTTGTATATAGGAAAAGTTGTGGGGTTTTTTTTGTTTTCCCAAAGATCAAAAAGAAACAAAAAACCTTAGCAAGAAATTAAAAGTCTTTCTCGGTATAGCCTCATCTGCTCTTTCTAAGTTTATCTCCCTGTCATGTCCTCTGAACCCTGGCATCTGAATTCTCTCGTCGTTTTAGACTCGGTAATGGCCTTGATGCTCCGGTACATAATTCTTCATTCTTCCCGGAATGTGCTTCTCCTGCCTTGTTCACAAAGGCCCCATTTTCTTTGATTCCCACAATGCATTGTATCAGAAATGAATGAGATACAATGTATCAGGATTGTATAGTATTTACACCTTGTACAGTATTACAGGTGTTTACACATGCATTCCCTCCAGTCAGCTAGAGCTCTGAGTTTCTGTTATTATGGAACCTCCAGTGTCAGCACAGTACCCGGCACACATAGGTGGTCACTAGGAGCTTGTGAAGTGACTGAATCATTCTGGGGAGAGGCAGGGAAATAAACAAGTAGTATTGTTAAGGTGTATTTACTGTAAAATAGAGGTATAAATGAAGACTGTGGGAGTGCAGAAGACTTCACTCCCTTGCCAGCAATCCTTGCATGTGAACTGTCCATCAGCTGCCGTCTGCTAGCAGGTAGGTTACGGCAGCTCCCTGTGTAATTTTTCCATTTCTTTGGTCAGTTCACATTTGTGGAACCCATTTTGACTTTATCTCTAATAGCTGAGTCAGACACAGCTGTAAGAAGGAAAAAGCAAAGAGACGCTCACTTTACTGTTTCTCCCTGATTTGCTCGAGTTTCTCTCTACAGAAAACATAACACAACAGCTGCATCATGGGGGCAGGTGGGTTTTAAGGCTTTTATTTTTGTCCTGCTGCAACCCACACACCATTTTCTATTCCACATTTTCTTTTATGGGTAAATATATTTCCATTCGAATTTCCTGGGGACTGTGAGGCATGATTCCTCTCAGATATTTCAGCTTTTAGAGCACTATGTTGGTTCCAGACACACTGTCAGGAGTCTCCAGTGGAGAACGTAGCCTCTGTGACATCTGTGTTCCCTGGTGCCATGCTACACTGTCACACTCTCTCTTCCCGCAGGCACTGTTTCCATGACCACCCTCACTGTGCTGGCCTATGAACGTTACATTCGCGTGGTCCGTGCCAGAGTGATCGATTTCTCCTGGGCCTGGAGGGCCATTACCTATATCTGGCTGTACTCACTGGCGTGGTCAGGGGCCCCTCTCCTAGGCTGGAACAGGTATATCCTGGATGCACATGGACTAGGCTGCACTGTGGACTGGAAATCCAAGGATGCCAACGATTCCTCCTTCGTGCTTCTCTTATTCCTTGGCTGCCTGGTGGTGCCGGTGGGTGTCACAGCCCATTGCTATGGCCATATTCTGTATTCCATTCGAATGGTGAGTTGAAGACTACAAATGCCCCTCCCCCAAACCGTGTCCAGGGTAGAAAATTTTGTGTAGAGGAGAATCAAACTTCCTCCATGATGAGTATTTGCCCACAGCTGGAGCAGCTGGAGGGGACTTCCCATTTTATAGAATTTTGCACTATGAGTCACTCTCTGGAAAGACCAATGAGGAATAACAGTTTTTCTCTCTACACCACCATTCTCTAACAGAATAGGGAAGGAAAGGCATTCTAGACAGAAAAAAAAAACCAACCAAAAAAAAAAAAAAAAACCCCCAAAAAAAAACCCCACACACAGAAAAACCTATGTCTCCAGCACTCTTAGAATTTAAGAACTCTAACAAAAGGAACTCCACAGGTCCCATAATCTTATTCATTCAAAGGTCACATAAAACCATTAAATAATAGTACAGATGTTTTGTTGGCAAATCATTTTTGAGTCATAAAGGCCAGCACTGACCACTAACAGGTTTCCTGTTGGGTGCAGCAAGAAGGACATCTGATGTAACAGAATGTGGGGCACACTCCATATTCCAGTGTTTAACTTCAACTGTATATGTTTTTTTGCTCACTTGATGCTTCTTCCTACTCTTCTTTCACTTCTTTCATCAAACCTCTTGCCCACTCTGCCAAACCCCTCTAGCTTTCACCTCTATCTCTTTTTAAATCAAAGTTAGTCACATGTATCATTTAAAATCATGACCCACTGTCCTGAACTTCCATGATCCAACTTTCTTCACACACATCTATTTTGTTAAAAAAAGAAATCTTTGGGTCAATGCAATTACCTGTTTTCCGCATGCTTATAGTCAAATTAGAGAGGAGCTGGAGAAAAACGACACCAGATTTCCAGTGTCCATACTCAGATGTCCTCTCAGCAGTGTCTAGCAATCTTTTCATAATAAGATGCTCCACTCTTTCTACACAATTGCTACTACAAATTCTCAATTCTCATTTTAATTTCTTGCTCTACTTCCCCCCATTCTACCAAATAATCATGCTTCTTATTAATCGGGTAAAATAAAGATATCATCAAGAAACTCCTCAACTCCCTGCCTCCCTTTATACAAACCTCTATGTTTATATTTATTCTTAGAACCCTCCCTTTAGTTACAGGGCAATGGGAAAGAGGTCTATTAGGACCAAACTGATCCTGTATTCTGGTTATTCCCCCTACGCCATTCTCTGTCCCAGGGACCTCTGTCAAGTAATAATTTCTCTTTCACTTATACCTTCTATCTCTCCCTTCTACTGGCTCTTTTTAATACAAAAGCAAAATATACTCTTATCTCCCTCTAGTTATCACTTTATTTCTCTCCTCATCACTGCTAACTCAAAGAGTCATTGGTGGCTTTTGGTGATACATCATCACTCAATAAGCATTCATTTGACCAATATTTACTCAGCATCCAAAATGAAACAATTACTTACAATTATGGACTGAATGTCTGTGTCCTCTCCCAAAATTCACGTGGAAGCCTTAACCCCCAGTGTGATGGTATTGAGACATGTGGTCTTTGGGGCTCTTACAATAGGATTAGTGCCCTTATAACAGGAAGCAAGACCAGATCTCTCTCTCTCTCTCTCTCTCTCTCTCTCTCCCCCCCCCACACACACACATATAAGAACACAGAGAGAAGGTGGTCATCTCCAAGTCAAGAAAAGTGGCTTCAGAATGAAACCTGCCTTGCTGGCACCTTCATCTGAGACTTCTCAGCCTCCAGATCTGTGAGAAATAAATTTCATCCAATCAGTCTATGGTACTTTGTTATGGAAACACAAGCTAAGACATTTTCTAAGCTTTGAGGATACAATGAATAAGGTATAGTCCCTGCCCCAAAGAGTTTGTGGTTTAGTAAATTCACCTAGAATTTATTTCTCAACCCGTTGCAGATCAGCACCTTCTTCCTCTAGCACACTGTCCTAGAAACTGCTCTCATTAAGGTCACGGATGGCCTCCCAAATGTTACATCCAGTGGACACATTTCTATTTTTTCTGGCATCTGTGGTATTTGAGACTTCTGAAATTATTGACAACTTCCACTTTGCATTTCTTCTCCCATTTTACTAGGACCCCATTCTCTCCTGTCTTTATTGCTGATTCTCTGGCTCATCTTCTTAAGTCTCTTTCAAGGGCTTCTTTTGCATGGGACTTGCCAGCAGTCTGTTCTTGGCTCTCATCTCATGTCACACACTAGCCTTGGACAATCTCATAGACTGCCAGGGTTTCTCCTTCTAACAATAGCTTGGCGGCTTTGAAATCTCTGTTGCTGATCAGGTTGTTCTTCTGACCTCTGTCAGATGCTCGCAGTCACTTGCCTATTAAGTACTTCTAGTTGGATGGTCCATAGACTCGTCAAATTCAACATATGTGAAGATGAATTGGTCACCTTTCACCACAAATCTGCTACTGCTCTATTCGCTTTCTCAGTGAACGGTCACCATTCCTAGCTACCTAACCCAGAAATTAGGGACTAGTCTTTGACTACTCTCCATCCTTCTTTCCCCCATATCCAACTAATGGTCACTTTTTATCTATTCAACCTCAAGCATTTTTCCATATGCCCTTTCCCCTCTCTCCCACTGCCACACACTCAATTCAAAAACACCTTAGTTTTTTTTTCTTTTATTCTTGCTTTCCTCTAGTCCATTTTCTCCACATTGCCACCAGAGGCATTGTTCTCAAATGTAGATATTCTCATGCCACTGCCTAGCTTAAAATTTTTTAGGGGTTCCATTGCCTTCATGATTAAAAACAAAGTCCCTGAGTGTGACGTCCAGGTCCTGAATGACCATCTCTTGTCTGCCTGTCCAGCATCACTTCTTAACATTCCCTCCCCTCTTGCCACCTCAGGATCCAGCCAACTGCAGTATTTCTTGTTCCCAGTATTTTACATGTGCTCTTCTACCTTTTTGTGTTAACATGCTGCCTTTCCCTGGAACATTCTTTTGTCTTTTCTCCTTTCGTGGCTAACTCCCACTCACCTCAGAAGGCTAAGTTCAGGATCTTTCTGCTCTGACCCACCTCTGGATTGATTACCCATCCTGTGTACTCCCTTCGCCTCCCTGCCTCCTCATGGCATGTATCACTCATGGAAGCAGTCTGTATGTGTGCTTGTCACCCTCACCCAATAGTGAGTTAATTCCTCAAGACAAGTGACACAGTCTTATTTATTTTTTTCACTTACAGCTGGAATAATACCTGCATATAATAGGTAATCAGTGACTATTTTTGGAGTGAGAAACAGGGCATAGGAAAGGGAAGTGGTGAAAGAACAAAGAGACTTGACTAGACTGTGCAATGAGTAAAACACAGACCCTGTGCAAGCAATTGACTCTATTTCCTTATCCAGACGGGTGTCTCATAGCAGCAATGGAGACCCTGGTACGCACGTGAGAATGAGGACACGTGAAGTAGGAAAACCTACAGACGTGTGAATCAACAAGCACTGGGCACCTGCCGTTTATGTCGGCACAGGACACCTAGAGGGACTTCCGGGGAATTTGTCTCAAGTGGTTCATCCTTAGAACAAATCTGACAGCGGTGCCTATGCTCTTGCTCCATCCACAGCAATTTAAAAAAATACCCTCAAATGATTGAATACAGAGGGTGAGACATGACATAGAGCTCTTTATTCAGAAAATGTTGAATGAGCAAAGTGAAAGAATAGACAGGGATGAAATAAAGAGGACAAGAGATAAATGAAAACTCATCACGGAAACTTCACATATACCAGCCCCCATAATCTGAAACATTAGTCAGGACCTTCTCCTTACACCAGAGAGGAACTGGGGAAGTATAGACCAGTATTTTCTTAAGTTAACTTCTCCAGCATGCACGCAATTCCAAAGCGAGAAATGAGCACTTTGCTTTGATAAATGGTGAGAGATGAGGACTGACTGTCCCAGTACAGATAAAAATGTTGGGCCCTTGACAGTGGGGACTTGGGGGACAGATCACTGGGATGTGGTTATGTCAGTAGTTAACTGAAACGCTGAGGAATCATGATTCCAAATATCCCATAGTGTTATAAAAGTACATAGGACTATTACTCGGCCATAAAAAGAATGGAGCCTTACGTTTGCGACAACATGGACGGACCTACCGGGTGTTATGCTAAGTAAAATGAGTCAGACAGAGAACGACAAATGCCATATGATCTCACTTATAGGTGGAATCTACAAACAAAATAAACGAACAAAACAGAAACAGATTCATAGATACAGGGAAAAAACTGATGGTTGCCAGATGGGTGGGGGGTTGGGGGATAGGATGAAAAGGTGAAGGGATTTATAAGTACAAACTGGTAGTTATAAAATAGTCATGGGGATGTAAAGTACAGCATGGGGAATATAGTCAGTAATATGGTAATAACTATGTATAACTATAATATGGTAATAAATAGACTTACCGAGGGATCACCTTATAAATTATATAAATGTCTAACCACTATGCTGTGCACCCGAAATTGATATAATATTGACTGTCAAGTGTCATTGAAAAAAACTATATACATATATAAGTATACTTGTTTCTAATATAATTCAAATATAAATAAATAATCTTGAAAACAATCCCACAAAGTCATACATGTGGAACTGAGACCCAACTTCTGTTAACACTAATAAGTTATTTGTTTTAACCTCCTTTAGTCTTTATTCTTAGAGAAGGTAATAGAGTAAAACATCACACAGGGAACAAAAGTGGTGAATCTGGGATATGAACCCAGATCTAATTCTAAATCTAGAGCTTTTACTAGAACTCTACAAGCTTCTTAAAAACTCTTGGGAAAAATATCCACCGTCCAGAAAAGTTCGTTTCTGAAAGTAAAATAATTTTACATTTAAAAAATAATTTCTTTTCAAATAGAATTGCACACACAGATAATATTAGTACCAGAAATTTAGCACTGACTTGCACACACACACATTCTCTCTACTCTAAAAAAAATCAAACATTTTAATTATCCATGTTTTCTTCTATTCTTTGTCAATATGTATACATGATTCCAGTAAGAATATAATTTCTTAAATATAATTTTAGATATCAGTAATTTAGATATATCAATTCGAATATACTTAAAATACAATAAGCACATGTTCTAACTGATTTATTTGAAAATTTCCTTAATTTTTTTGATGATAGAAATAAAATGAATATATAGTTTGTTGAAATGCAACAAATTTCCCAGTTAAAAATTATATACTAAGTATCAGCAATATGCTGATACATACTTTTTAAAAATCTATAAAGCATTTTTTTTTTATAGCACAACAGTTGTGGGAACAGAGCCAGGAGTGCAGTTTCCGGGCTCTCGGCCTCACATGGAAAGGTGCTGGCTCAGGTAGTAAATGGCCATCAACTGTGACTGGATGGCCATCAGCTGTGGCTAGTTGGCCGTCAGCTGTAACCAGTGAGCCATTGGCCACTAATATAACTGCCGTGGCTACGCTTGCAGCAACTGGGCACTGGCAAGGGTAGAGAGTGGATTGCGGATTGCAGAGAGGCGATTGCATTTTGCAAGTGACGTCGTTTGGCAGAGAAAAGTGGATGGCGGTTTGCGGATTGTGTGGCTCCTGCTTCCTGTGTCTCCAACCCAGCCGCCAGCGAAACTATAGTGGTATGACCCCCTATCTATGGCTCCATGGGTGTTCTTATGCGGGGAGCGGCACTAGAGACCTCGCCTGACACCCTGCATGACAATGGTCTTAGTATTGTCAGAAATAACCATTTTATTTAAGAACATACTGTTGGTGTAAAGAAATATTTTCCCTCTCATTTTAATAACACATACTAAAAATAGGAGGAACTTCCAAAGAAACTTTCATCTGAGAAACTCAAAGAACTTTACAACTGTAGACCATTACTCCTTAATAACTTTAATGGGGACAAAAGAGGAGTAGATATGCTGATTTTAAAGAAATGGAGGTACCTAGGTTTTACTAAGTGCTCTCTTCTGCAACCAAGGCCCTGATGAAACTAGTAACAAACAAATTACTCATCAAATCCCTTATAGTCATTAGCTGTGAATTGGAAGTCACAGTAGCTTCTAGCAAGAATTCATTTGGGAACTAAGTTCCTCTCAAGACTAGCTGTAGGCTTATCCATGGAGAACTCCTGACATCACAAGCTTGCTTCCTGGTTTGAGAATCTGAGGCTTATGCTCTGGATAAAAGAGTTTCCAGGATCATGAAGAAATTGTTTCCAGTTTATCACGACTCATTCAGGCTGTCTTTTAGTGACATGAAGATCTAGGCAAAATAATCCATTTTATTCTTTAACTCAATTAGAACACATTAAAAATCCACTAAATGATGTAAGAGGCTATGTAGTTCAATGTACTATGTTAAAGGTGAGAAGGCTGAGGCCCAGAGAGATTAAAGGCTGGGCTCAGATGCGGAACCAGCAGTCAGCCTTCCAAGGCCCTGTTCAGTTCCCTCTCCATTAAGGTGGGGCCAAGAACAGTGTCTGAATATCTTTTAGGAAAACCACCAACAAAAGTGATTCTTTCGTTTTTCAGCCCTTTCTTTCTTCTTCCTGCAGCTTCATTGTGTTGAAGATCTTCAGACAATTCAAGTGATCAAGATTTTAAGATATGAAAAGAAAGTAGCCAAAATGTGCTTTTTCATGATAGTCACCTTCCTGACTTTTTGGATGCCTTATATTGTGATCTGTTTCTTGGTGGTTAATGGTTATGGACATGTGGTCACTCCAACAGTGTCTATTGTCTCGTATCTCTTTGCTAAATTGAGCACTGTATATAATCCAGTTATTTATATCTTCATGATCAGAAAGGTAAGCTTTATAATTAACTGATTATTTTCACTCTGGGACATATGATGCTTTTACAGAAATAATTCAGAGTAGCTTCAATGATAAAAGCCAAACTTAAGAATTTTACACTAAAGTAAAGGCTTCAAGAAAAAAAATAGGATATTCCCAAAGAAAATGATAATTTCGAGAACTACCATTGGGAGTCCATGCTTGTTAAGTAAAGTTTTATTAAAATTAATGTTCGAATCATCAGAAAACATTTTATGTTTAGTAACAATAACAGCCACAACGAAACTTAACAATAGAGACATGACTTGGAGATTGTGTGTCTGTTCCAGACCATGGCAAATAAAGCAAGTATGTACATTTAAAATTCTAACTGTACCATGTGGCTTACACCTATTATCTTTACAAAAGTCCATGAAGTAGGCACTAATAGCATTCCTTATTTTATTTCTAGATTATGAAATATGTTTTGAGAAGTTAAATAACTTGCCTGATCCAGGAAGTGTTGGTGCCTGAACTTGAACCTTGTTTTCTTGAATCCCAGAAGCCATGCTTATCCCTCCTCACTTGGGGTTACAGGAACCACTAGCAGTTAGTTGGGTTATTATTCACATGTGTAGCCAATGTGTAGCTTAATTTGGCTACACATATTAAGATTAATTTGGCTCAGGAAACTGCCTCCAGATCTGTTAGGAAGTCTATCATTTATTTCTGTAGTAGAAAGGTTTTGACGTGATGGCTGTCCGTCATGTCTGCTAGAGCCCTCGTTTTGATTGATGTGAAGCTGGCTGAGCCTCTAAGTTACAAAGATTAAAGATCAGAGAATTTAAGTTATGAATAGTGGTTAATTACAATATTGGAATTTTAAAGTAGCAGGTCATATTAATCACACAAAATAACTACTCTGACTTCTAATGCCTAAGGGTTTGGAAGAAGAGGGCACTTGTATATCAACCTGATAATGTTCACCACTAAATCTTCCTCTTTCTTCTTAGACCTTTCCTTTCCCTTGAATGTGGGTTTACTCTCTCCTGAGCTTACTTTCATATGGCTTCAATCTCCTTTCACTGATGCTCTTTCCCTCCTTTTCATGTTGCCTTGAACCTGAAATGTTTAACCTGGAGTTTTTAAGAACCAAAGAATTTCTTAACTCTTAGTAATTGGCTGCAAGAGAGCCTTTGAAACCCCTGAAATTGTTAATAAAACTTTTTGAATATTTGCACATGTGGATTTTTCTAGTGAGATGAATTATAACTTTAATTTATTAAGGAAGTATAAGGCCTCCTTATTTTATGGACTACCACCTCAACAGGCAAGCAAGTACATTTTAAACACGTTAACAAATATTTTTTGTGCCCTTTCTGGGCTAACGGACTGTAAATCATTGCTTTTGGAACTTCAAGGTGCAGAAACCACATCTGGAGATCTTTTAAAAAATGCATAAAAATGTTTGTTCAAAATTCTACATTTTTAGCAAAAGCTCCCACGTGATCCTGATGTTTCTGGTTCCCAAAAACACACTTTGAAAGGAAGTCTAAAAGATGCAATAAACAAATAAACAAAAACAACTAAATAAATAAGTGAAAGACTGATCTTTATCCTCAAGGAGCTTACCATTTATATGGGAAAGCACTTTTCTGGTATACATACCCTACTTAACACTTACAATAATATATCTTTAGCACTTAATCTGACATACCAAACAATAGTTTGGTGAATCCATAAAGTCTCTAACAAGTAAATTTTTTTTCAAATAAATATTTTTAATGTGAGTATAAGTTAATTGTTAAGTTGCCTATCAATGGTCTTCAAAGAAGATAGAAATTAATGTAGCTATTATATTTTTAATTGATATTTTCTGATCTGGGAAAGTCCATGTATGACACTTTTATTTTGCTCTAAACAAAGGAGATAAAAATTAAGTAACTTTTTATGTATATGTTTTATTGGCCATGATAGACTACCTATTGTAACAAAAAAACCCCAACGTGTCCGTAGATTAACAAGGAAAAGCATATTGCTCGCTGAAATCAGAGTCCACGGTCCACTATACATGGTGGAAAGATGGGGTCTGTTCCACACAGTCATTTAGAAATGAGAGTTCCTTCCATGTTGTGATGTGACCATCTTCCGACCTTGACCCCCGAGGTTGTTACAGACAGGGAAGAGCAAGGAAGAGCCCCTGAAAGGGGGCTGAGAAATCGTGTTACACCCAGGACAGAGACAAGAAACATGGGTGTTGGTGAACGTTAGCACTCTCTGTTGCGGTGTTTTTTTTCTCCAACTGATTCGTAATCTTGACAGAAAAAAAAAAAATCTTCACCTAACTGAAGGAATATTCATGAGTGTATCAGTCTGTTTTCTCTGCCTTATCTGACCTTGCAGCCCATAATCTCCCCAGATTGTAGCACAGACGCTGTCACGTAGTAGGATGCACAGTGCTCACTGAAGATTTGTGGGGTGAATTTCATTCAAAATCCCTTAGAAAAACAGATCTAGCTGCCCTTATAGAAGGTTCATGCAGCTTGAAGAGTATGAGGTACTGAAATAGTTCTAGGTGGTCTAGTAAATAAGAATTAAAATAAATAAAAGACAAAGCTCCAGAGTTACTTGGGCAGATCTGAGTAACACCTAATCCCACACTCCCATCAGGTAATAGATAGAAGAGAACAACCCAAATTAAATGTAACTAATTTTCTTGAATGTTAATCCAGATTAAGGGCCAAACTTTTCTTACTATTCAGCTTTATTTTCTCTCTGCCCAGTTTCGAAGATTCCTGTTGCAGCTCCTATGTTTCCGACTGCTGAGGTGCCAGAGGCCTGCTACAAACCGACAGGCAGACGGGAGTGAAATACGGCTCAGACCCATTGTGATGTCACAGAAAGACAGGGACAGGCCAAAGAAAAAAGTGACTTTTAACTCTTCTTCCATCATTTTTATCATTACCAGTGATGAATCATTATCAGTTGACGACGGTGACAAAACGAAAAATGGATCTAAAGCTGATGTAATCCAAATACGACCTTTATAAGAATAAATAATTATAATGAAAGATGGGTACTTAAATTGAACACTACTTTTAGACTTCCATTATGAGGTCTGTTTTGAAGTCCCCATTCTATGTAATATCAAAAGAACTTCGGTGAGCCAGCAGGAAATCCGAATTGCCCATGTGCTCTCTAATCTCTGGAAGCAATTGAGCAAAGAAATTATTTTAATTCAATGGGTGCTTTACATAGTGAAAAACCACTGTGGTGTACGAGGAGCATATGGCACCATCAACTTCTAACATGTTGGAAATTTTTCATTTCAAATGTATTTTTTAAATGACTATATATTTCCAAGGCACACAATACATTTTTCTCAAAAATAAGTAGTTATAAAAATAACTGTCTCATACACAGGTGTGAAATAGCTAGAAAAATCTTGAATTTTCTGTAGTGTTGGATTCTATTCACTGTCGTGTCAAATGTTTGACCCATCAAATTTATTACAGACAATTCTAGGGTGAAAAAGAAAATTGATTCCCTAACTTTACTTGAAACAAAAGACTGTTGCTATATGTTAATATGATAAAGAGGCATTTCAGACAAATGTCCTGCTAAGCAAGCTCTAGAAGATACTATCAAAGAGCCACACAGCAAAGAAAATAGGATGGCTAATTTCAAGGTAATCATGGGTATAGGCAATCATACGTTAGTAGAGGGTGTTCATGCTAAAGATTGTGTTGATGGCAGATGGGTATCTCCATCTACATCATTTCAAACATGAATATGGCAGGATGATCTTCTAATAATTTCCCACAATTTTGCCAAGAGTTCAGGATTTGGAAAAGGAGTTCCTACATTTGAAGGGTGATAAAAGTAAATATAGAACTATACTCATAAAATGTATTATTTAATCTTGATTACTCTTCAATCAATCCACTGGATAATTTAATAGTGTTAGTGTAGAGGCCATTTTACCATTGGTCATTGTTTAGACTAAACATGGATTATTAGAACTCAAGGATTTCTTTGACAATATGGAAAAGAAACTGAATTATTTCATTTGGTTGTCTAATTTTTATGTCTTAGAAGACAGTCCTACTAATGTTGCATCTTCATAATGAATCATGTTTAAAGACTTCTAAATGATTCAGTCAGCCTATTGAAGGAGGAACCAAAGAAAACTTTTTTTTAAGTAGGAAACACTTTTATTTTTTAAAAGCAATTAAGAAAAAGAAGTCAAAACTGTACTTGTTGGTAATCACACTGACCATTATCAGAATACCACATGTTATTAGGAAAAAGCAATTTCTTTTTCTCTGAGATGCTCCTCACTGGGTGATCTGAAATGAACATTTAAAGTCAAGTTTATTTCTGGTTCTGCCACAGCATGAAGTTCAAGAATAAGTGAGTAAATTGCTTCTAAGAGTTGGAAATGAAAAAAACATGGCTTCATATTTCTATGAAAACTGTCTCCCTTTGTTTCCTTTCTACTCTCTTATATATGTAGATATTTAATTTGTAAATGCAGCCCTTCCTTAGTATGGCATTAACAGCCTTTTAAGAAATCTTTGGAAGGTAATACTGGCATTTGAAGAGTAGGAAAAACAATGGATTCATTTTGAACTCTCTAGAAAGCCCTCAAATTTCTCATTTATACTTCTAGTTTTGTCAAGTGAATCTGAGCCCTGTGCTTAGTTATGTTCCATCATCCAGGTGATGAAAAGTGTAGTGAACATGTCAGGCAAATTGTAATATTTAGTCCCACATGTTGAGTCAATCGTATGGTGACCTCTATTTTGTCTTTTAAAGAAAAAGGTGTGTCAGTGTCTTCCTGGAGGACTCTAGGGCCTAACTTTTTCCAAAGTGAGTGAGGTGTTAGTTATTGCACTTCCTTCTATGTTTAAAATGACCTCACTTAACTGCAGTGTTGTGGGGGATGTTGCAACTTAAAGTGATTTTTTTTAAATTATTTTATTTTTATTTTTTATTCCCCTTCACCTCCCCTTTTAATTTTTCAATTACAGTTGACATTCAATATTATTTTGTATTAATTTCAGGTGTACAGTGTAGTGGTTAGACATTTATCTAATTTAAGCATTGGTTCCCCTGACTAGTCTAGTACCTACCTGGCATAATAGTTATTACCATATTAGGTATTATATAATTGATTATATTCCCTATGCCTTATTTTACATCCCCATGACTATTTTGCAACTACCAATTTGTACCCCTAAATCCATTCACCTTTTTCACTATGTCAGCCCAAGCCTCCTCCGATCTATCACCCCAATAAATCTAGTACCCATCTGACACCATACTTAGTTATTACAACATTATTGACTATATTCCTTATGCTATACCCTATATCCCCATGACTACTTCATAACACGAATTTGTACTTCGTAATCCCTTCCCGTTTTTCACCCGTTCCCAACCTCCCTCCCATCTGGCAATCATCGAAATGTTCTCGGTATCTATGGGTTTGTTTCTGTTTTGTTTGTTTTGTTCTTTAAATTCCACATATAAGCAAAATCACATTGCGTCTGTCTTTCTCTGTCTGACATACTTCACTCAATACAATACCCTTCAGGTCCATCCATGTTGCCACAGTTTGCAATAACCAATTCCCTTCCATGGCCAAACAATATTCCATATGAAGGTGCCTTGAGAGGCCAAGTTGCCAACCTAGGCCAGCAGTCACTAGCCAGGCTTAGGGCTGCTCAGCCAGAGGTACAGGACATGCTGAAGCCAGATACTGTTTGTTTAGGTTTTGTGAACCTTTGAGAGATTTTAGGAAAGTCCCCACCATGAGCCAAGGCAGGACGTTTATATAGAAAAGCCACTGGAAGCAGCTTGGATGTGTTGGAAAGTTGGGTAGGGCGGGGTCTCAGAGAATCACTAGGGTGGGCCAGGTGAAAGGTGTTAGTCAGTTTGATGAAGACTCACATATGTTGTCTGCCTGCGTCTTCACGCAGGGAGGGGGAGAGCTCAACAAAAAACAGAAGCAGGAGCTTCTGCCAGCTCCTCCATCCAGGAGCAAACTGCCCCTACAGTCCTCACCCTGAAAGCCAAATAATTCAGTCTCACCCCCACCTGAACCCGTCTGTCCCTGGCACCTTTCAATCTGCTGCCCCAGCCCTGGAGCTCAGCGTGAGTGAGTCTGTCGGTGAGTAAGTTCTTGCACGGGCCCTTTAAGAGGAGCACCTGGGAGTGTGGCCGCATCTGTCTTACTCAGCTACAATCTCCACTGGTTTTCACAGCCAAAAGTTATGGGGACTTCTCTCCTGGGCACTGAAAACCTGGGCTAGGGAGGGGCTGAGACACCTCACTCCTCAGGGTGGGGGGGATCCTCTGCAGCTCTGATATCCCTCCTGATTTTTAACGGTCACATGTGGGTGTAGGACCAGCCTGTTCTGCGTCTCTGCCCCTCCTACCAGTCTCCAGGTGGCTTCTTTTGTATGTCCATAGTTGTAGGGCTTCAGTTCAGCTAGACTTCAGGTGATTCTCAATAATGGTTGTTCTGTGGTTTAGTTGTGATTGACAGTCCTGAGAAAAAGTGAGAACTGTGTTTACCTACTCTGCCATCTTGACTGGAAATCCTCCCCCCCTTTTTAAATAATTACAGTGAACACACAGATAAATTCTACATTTAATTTAATTATTAAGCTGACGAACGTCTTCCATTAGTGAAATAAATATTATGATGTGAAACATGGTTTTGATCCTTTGTTTTGGTTACAGAGAAATCAAGTATATTTGCTACTTCAGGATCTTTCTATCGCTTGCTGATGACATTGAAGATTTATTCTAGTGACTCCATGGAGTTTGCAGGGAAACATATCCTGTATTTTGGAAGTTAGTGACCCAATCCCATGGTCTTCTCAAGTAGTCCAAGGGTCTCAGTGACATGGAGCGTATTAGTAGGTAGGCACTACCGATGGCTATCAGTGTTCCAAAGAAAAAGACTCCTTTGTTTATCACCTGTAAAGACAGCAAAACTCTCTCTCTTATTTGTCCAAAGATTAAAATATTGAAATAGACTTCATTCTTAGATCAAGGGGTATACAATTTCCTTTGTTCTTTAACCTGAAACAGCAATTTAATTTCATGACCCCTAACTAGTCTTGCAATGGCTTGTAGGTGAATAGTTTGGAGCTTCCCTTCTCCTTTTCTCCTTTCTCTCTTTCCAGAAACATCTGAATCCTTGTGTTCTGTATAAGAAATTCTTAGCAGTCAACCTTTGTACAGCCATTAACAAAAATAACCCACAGTGTAGAAAAAGACCTACTAACTCTGTCTTAGAAGAGCATTGTGTTAAAGCCACATACAATTCAGTCACTGCTCAGACCCTGCACAAAATGTCCATGAGAAGAGTGATGGACCTGGTGACCTCTGTGACTCAGGAGCCATATATACCTGAAGGGTTTGAACACAGTGTCTCTGCCACTTGCAGTGTATCAACAACACAAGGCTCATTCTAGACTGGGTTACGTACACTCCCATATCATCCTGGTCTTTTTTACTGCACTTATTGTCCTGCACTCTAACTACCTGTCACTGTCTCTTTCTCCTATTAGACTTTTAACTCCTTGGGGGCAAGGACCCTATTTTATTCATTTTTGAATGAGTAAATCTTGATTCCTTCATTCTCCACACAGCAAAGGAATCTTTCTGAAATCCACACCTGAGTTTATTAGGCTCCTTTAGTTTCACTGTTTCCCTTAAGCTAATATTCAGGTTGTTTATAATTCTAACAGGTGTGAGGTGACATCTTGTTGTGGTTTTGATTTGCATTTCCCTGATGATGAGTGATGTTGAGCACATTTTCATGTACCTGTTGGCCATCTCTATGTCTTCTTTGGAAAAATATCTAAAATATCTATTCAGTCCCTCTGACAATTTTTTAATTGGATTTTTTTTTTGTTGCTATTGAGTTGAATGAATCTTTTATATATCTTGGATATTAACCCCTTATCAGGTATATGATTTAAAAATATTTTCTTCCATTTCATGGGTTGCCTTTTTGTATTGTTGATGGTTTCCTTTGCTGTGCAGCTTTCTGGTTTGATGTAGTCCTACTTCTTTCCTTTTGCTTTTGGTGTCAAGTCAAAAAAAAAAAATATCACCACCTAAGTGTCCATCAATAGATAAATGAATAAAGAAAATGTGTGTGTGTGTGTGTGTGTGTTCCACACACACACTGGAATATTATTTAGTCATAAAAAGAAGGAAATCATGGATGGACCTTGAGTTTATTCTAAGTGAAATAAGTCTGACAGAGAAAGACAAATACTGTATGATCTCGCTTAGACGTGGAATTAAAAAACAAACAAACAAACATATAGACACAGAGAACAGATTGGTGGTTACCAGAGGCAGGCGGTAGGGTGGGCAAAACAGATGAAGGGGGTCAAAATGTACAAACTTTCAGTTATAAGATAAATAAGTCCTGGGGACGTAATATACAGCATGGTGACTATAGTTAATAACACTGTATTGCATATTTGAAAGTTGCTAAGAGAGTAGATCTCATTAGAAGAAAAAATAATTTTGTAACTATGTATGGTGACGGATGTTAACTAAAGTTATTGTGGTGATCATTTTGCAGTATATACAAATATTGAATCATTTTGTTGTATACCTGAAACTAATATGTTATATGTCAATTATATTTCAATAATTAAAAAAAAGATGTTTAAGGCCCTGCTTACCAGTCCAGCACCACCTCTAGCCATTCTCATATGCATGTGCTATCGTCCAGCTCCACTGAAATAGTTGCCATTCCCATCCTGGACATGTAAGAGGTTCCTTCAGTTTCCAGGCGTCTTGGCCCAGCCCTCCAGGGGCACTCTGTGCCTTTCCACTGCAATTGTCCATCTTCACCCCCACCCTTATCCCACCCCCATTTCTGAAATATGTGAAGGGTAGGGACTACTTCTTATTCATCACTAAATACAGCTATTTGTTGAATTAATGAATTGTAAAATTTCCAATGAGAAAGATCAGGAATCAGAATGTGCATTTCCTGTCTTCTCTGGTTCAACTGCCCAAAATGAATGTGACATAGCATTACATTGGAATTAGATTATGTTTTATAAGTGATTCAATTATGTCCAGTTTCACAAATTAAACCCATAAGAGTACTGCATAAGGCAAAAGCCAATTGCTAAATAAAAGTAAACAGTCACATTGCTGAAATGAAGTAAAAAATTTAGAAACATTAACATCAATTTTTTTAAATAACTTTTCTTCAAAAGCCCTCACTCTCTTTGCCTCTTCTTTATAATTTTCTTCATTAGGCACTCTGCCTTCTGTGTACCCAGGATGTTTTTTATTTGGAAGACAAATATTTCGTATCTGTCACATCATTTCTGTGCTTGCCTGCAGTAAAAAACCATTACACAATAGTGAGAATGCGTTTGCTCAGATGTCACTATGGGAACTCCATTGCACCAAAGGGTTTGTTCAACTGCATCTACAGGTCCTGTGTTAGTCCAAAGTTTTGACTAATTTCTCTCACTTCCTGGTTGGTTTGGAATATTGGTTATAGCAGGAAGGGATCTGTTTAAAGCCATATTTGTCTTGACCTACTCCATATTCAGGACAAATATTGGGTTATAACTGTCTTACTTTTAAAGACACAGGAAAGATATATCAATGAGCCTTTCAATATCTTATAGAACTTTAATATATCCGATTAAAAAAAAAATTTAGTTGTCCTAACCTTTCGTTGCCGATGCCAGCGCAGCACTGCTTCATGGTATCTTATTCTGGAAAATGTGACCTGTAAGAAAGTTTAAAGAGTGTTCTGTGTGTTCCTTAATGGCTAAACAGAAGATTAAAATGAAGAAACATCTTAAATTCAGACCCTTACCATGGTATAGAGAGGGATAAAGGTAGATGGCATAATAGCATGAAGAAATCTCTCTATGTTCTTTTGGAAGATGAACAATGGTGAGTTGACGTGTGATCGCATCTGTAATAATGGAAGAATTTTTAGGAATACCTTGAACAAAGGACCTTTATTTCTTTACCACAACTTACTAATACTCTTTATTCTGATTCATTACCAAGTAATAAAAAAATTCTTATTTCCGTAGTCATTCCCAATCCCTGTTAATAAATGTCAATAGTATAGGACATTACCTTTTCAAGAGCAATTACACAAAACCTTTTCAAGAACGCTATTTGCTCAGGCGTCACTATGGGAACTCTATTGTAGCAAAGGGATTGTTCAGCTGCATCTTCAGGTCCTTTGTTAGTCCAAAGATTTGACTAATTTCTGTCACTTCCTGGTTGGCTTGGAATATTGTTTATGACGGGAAGGAATCTGTTTAAAGCCATGTTGACCTTGACCTACTCCATATGCAGGACAAATATTGGGTTATAGCTGTCTTATTTTTAAAGACACAGGGAAGATACATGAATGAGCTTTTCAGTATCTTATAGAACTTCTTTCACCATATATGAAACCATTCTGCTCAAGTTGAAGTCCACTTTACTACTTTCTGTCTTCCAAAGAGATGGAAAACAGCTACACTCTTTTTAAAATTTATCTTATAAAATATTTTTTCATTTTGGTTGTTTTAAAACTAAAACAACAGCTATTTATGGTGAGACTATTTTTCCTTTTTTAAAATTTTCTTCTCTCTCAAATTTATTATTATTTTCTTTTTTTTATTAGTTTCAGGTGCACATGACAAAGCAATACTTAGACGTTTATCATTTATATCCCTCACACTGAGTGAACTCCCCTACCCCCATCCACTATCCCTTTGACATCGTACAGAGCCATTACATTTCCACTGTCTCTATTCCTAATGCTGTACTCTGCTTCTTGTATGTATATACAACATATATATATATATATATATATATATATATATATATATATATATATATATATATATATATATACATATATATATATATATATATATAAAATTACAGTTGGCATTCATTATTGTTCAGCTTCAGCTTCAGGTGTACAGTGCAGTGATCAGGCATCTACATCATCCCTGAGGTGGTCTCCCAAATGGGACAAGTGTCCATCGGATACCCTACAAAATCTTTACAACATTATTGATTACATTCCCCAAATTAATTTTCAAAACCCTGTGGCCATCTTGTGGTTACTGACTGTTTTCTGATCCCCTCACCTTCCCCCTTACCCCCACCCGCCCTCCCATCTAGCAACCCTCAGTTTTTCCTCTATGTTATGGTGAGATTTTTTCATGTGACTGGCTCAAAATGGAATTGTGTTTTTTTTCAGATTATTAATCTTGTTACCATGAATTTCTTCAGTATTGCATATTTTTTGCAGTGCGTAACGCCCCAAAGGATATTCAATGCTACTCTCTAAGTTTGCAGCTTATAACATTAAGAGTGGAAATGCCATTTAACATTTGTTAGATTTTCCAAATATGTTAACACATATCAAAGTTATATTTTCATTAAAACAGTGTATTACTAATTCTAAATTACTAACTGCCTAAGGTTTGAGCCTGTGAATTATCAGAGATTGAAACCAGATATTCTGTCATCTTTGTTACCTCTAAATGTCACAGCAATGTAGATGGGGATGATGTGTATGGGTCATTGTCACTGTCTACATAGTAACAATCCAGCTACGTGTAAGGAATGCTGTGTGTGTGTGTGTGTGTGTGTGCGTGTGCGCGTGTGTGTGTGCGTGTGTGTGTGTTCTTTTGGCATCTATTCTTTGCAGCATGCATGAGATGGGCCTAGAGCAAAGAAAAATTTTTAAAAAGAACGTTTGTTAGAGTATCAGTAAATGATCTCTTGAAATAGAACCAAACCCTCTCACTCACCTCTATGTAATTGTACATGGATAGGTCTGAAATCGCGTGGTCATCGGGAATTCTAAATCTTGAGAATTCAGGAAGACACATACCTAGAAACCAAGTTAAATAATACATATTTTCCAAAACAGTTGATAAAAATGTGCTTGGCTCTACACAGGTAAAATTAAATAGTATATTCTCTACCAGTGATCTCTCTAACCTTTTAAAACTATAGGTAACCAGGTTGGATGACCAGAAAACTATGAATCCTCAGCAATAACATATAGGTATTTACTATTGTGATTAAATAACAATATGATAAAATGAATATAATATACAGTGGTCAAATATAACATAATATAATATAACATAATAATATAATATAATACAATATTACACTGGTTGTTTCCTTATTTCACAAATGGAAAGCAGTTCATATGTATGACTCCCCTCCAGTCCTGCTTAGAATTTGTTATTCTCCTTCATGTTCTCCCTTGGTACCCCATGCACAGTTATTTCATTGCATCCATCACACCTTATTAGCTTAAACAATAGCTCCCCCACTATTCTGTGATCTCCTGGAGGCAGGGCCCATGTTTTATTCATGTTTGAAATCTTAACCTGGTATGTGGTAAATACAGAATAAATACTGATAAATTAGTTACAAACATAGCTTTCATGTGACTAAACAACTCTAGTTATTAAGGAAGCCATTTCTAAAGGCAAAGAACCTGGGTGAAAGTCCCGGTCTCACCACTGTTTAGCTACATGACTTTGGGGAGGTTCCTTACTCTTATCTAAGCTTCAATTTCCTCAGTTGTAAAATATGGACAAGAATCGTACCTATGCCTCGTGTATTTCATGAGGACCAAATGAGATAATGCATTAAAATCACGAAGATAGGCAACACATATGAAATGTGCAGCGATATTAGTTATGATTATTATTGCCATATTATTATTGTTTTATCTTTGTTCCCTAGTAAACAAAACCAGTACTGACAGTATATTCTGATACACAAACCCTCCATCCACCTCCATCATCATTATCACATGAAACCAATCACACGAGGGCTACGAAGGGAAGAAGCAAAATGCCTCTGGATCTTGAGCTCCTGAGTGAGATGACTGGGGAAAAAAAGGGAGAAAACCAGAAGCAATTTGCCCAGGAATCTGTACTCTCTTCCAATCCAGACACCGATGCTTGAGTCCAGTGACTTCCTATAACATCATCACAAACATTTGCTGTGAACTTACTGTGGGATAGACTTTTTTTTTTTTTTTTAAGGTGTCACACGAATCAGTTTATTTAACCTTCACAACAACTTTCTGAATTGGTATTATTTCCACTTTACAGATGGAAAAAACAAAACAAAACTTGAGACTTGAAAAAACCAGTTCTCTAACTCTGTCCCTTACCTGAAACAGGTTTAAATTCAGAGGTAGGCTTTGAGATCATGTGATGCTGAGAAGCAGTAAGAGTTATCCAGTTCTTAGGCTATTGTTTGCCATTTCTTTTACAGATGAGCCTAACATTTATACACTTATGTATAAACATTTAGTTTACTATAATTTCAGAATTACATATAAAAGTTTAAACTTCAAGATTTATGAAATTAATATATCGGCAGAATCAATTTTAACCAAAAGGCAAATGGAAGTATCAGATGCAATCTTTGATAAGGCAAAAAGCAAGAACGCACTGGGGCTTTTAACAGGGTTTCAGAGGGCAAAGTGCAGGGGATTCAGGCCGGGTGCCTGAAGGGGAGACAAAGGAGCGTATCTTTGGTCTCAGAACTTTTATCTTCGTGTGGATCGCTACATAGACTTCCATGTACAAACCTTAAAAGAAACTATGTTTCCCTCTCTGGGTGCTCCTTGTCTGATATGGGAGACAACAGTGGCAGAGACTCTTAACAGAAATATTTATAATCCTGAACAGGAAGTCTGGACCATGGGTTTGTGGTCATCCAGGATCAGAAGTGGGCCTACATTTCATCAGCAGGGCTAGGCCATATCCGTTCGAGAAATTTTACTTACTAAGATCATTATGGAACTTATCCATTAACTCGTCAAATACCAAGCAGTCTTCAAAGCCCTGAAATAAGAAAAAATGGGGGGAAAAAATTGGAAATAATAAAAGCTTCTTAGAAATTTTGAACAGACCTTCCATTAGTGAGTATAATTCATAGGATGTGTACTCTTAGTCTGAACACAACTGAGTAGTCGCACCTGGCATTGCATTATGACTGTAAAAGGCCATCAATTGCATGCTTGATAGTTTCTCTTTGTCCAATTTATATGTATATATTAAGTATAATGATTTGGAATATTATCAAAATTTTAAGTTACTCGTCATTTTGATGGATTCCATTGCTTCTTCAAGAACTTTGCTCTACCATGAGTATTAGAATTATATTTTAACTATTCAGGTCTTTAAGATTCCTATTTAGAGACATTTAATGACAGGTTAGAACTCTCATGTTAATTTAGTTCCTATAAGCCAAGATTAAAGCAAGTTTTCAATATTAAGAACTCCACAAAATTAGTAAGGTACTACTAAATGTAGTACCTTACTAAATGCAGTGGGAAAGAAGAAAATCAAAAGCTGTGTTTCCTGCTTTCTAGGATTTCAAATCACAGTTTTAGAGACAATATAAAAATATGTAAAAGTTAAAAAATAAAATAATTTTCACATCAGTTATGAAGATTACATCTGAAGCAAATAAATGCAAATTATATAGGCTGTTAATGCTATAGGAATTTAGAGATGAGAGTTGTGTAAGAACATATTATGATAAATCCTGGAGTAAGGATTTGAACCCTGGCCTTCTGATGCCAGAGACTGGGCACTTATCTACTATGCTAAAATTAATGTTCTTATGTTTTTATAAAACAAAATGGTTACCACTACTTTGTGGAAAATACAATTGATTAGATTCACAACCTATTTATACTTGGGCAACTATATTCTAACAATCAAAACACAGAAAAATATGATAATAAAGTTGTTAGTTAGTCATTAAACACACACACAATATTTGAACGCTACTTCTTTTCTGAAATATTTTTCTAGCCAGAACGGTAAAATTTCCATGAAAGCAACAGTATTCAACATCTAACCTGTTTTATTTAATGCTGTCAATTGTGTTTTCTTTTCCTTTGGGGAAAAAAAAAATGAAGAAAAATAAAATACAACTTAGGATTTTTTTTCTTTTTTTGAGCCTAACATTTATACACTTACGTATAACCTCTAGAAAAAATATTTTAAGATTTAAGTCTTGAATTACTGATAATTGTTTCCAAATTTCAAGCTATCAACAAATACATTTTCTAACTGCACAGAAAACTCTCTATGATTAATGCTTTTCTCTGAATTAAATTACTGGATCAAGTAATCCAAGACTTGACCCTACTTAGTGATCAATCTAGTTAAACAGCTGGTATGTTGCTGAATTGATTTTCTCAGAGATTATGTGAGGATAGTTTTAGACTTTTTTTTTTTAAATTAGTTTCAGGCGTACAAAACAACAGTGACTAGACATTGATATACCGCACAAAGTGATCATCTCAGTAAGTCTATTACCCATGTACTACCACACAGTTATTGCAATATTATTGACTATATGCCTCTTGCTGTACTTGACATCCCCATGACTATTTTGTAATGACCAATTGGTATTAATCCCTTCACCTTTCTCACTCAGCCCTCCTGCCCACCTCCCATCTAGTAAGTATTCAGTTTGTTTCTGTATCTTTGAATCTGTTTCTGTTTTGTTTATTTTGTTTTTTATATTCCACATATAAATGAGATCATGTAGTATTTGTCTTTCTCAGTCTTGTTTGAGATGTTTTAGTTGAGACTCAGCCAGAAAAATTTCAGTGACTTTCTAAGGTAAAAGAACTTACCGCGTTCATTCCTTGCCCAAAAAAGGGCACAATGGCATGAGCTGCATCTCCCATCAGCACACAGTGTGATTTCAAGTGAAAAGAAGAGCATTTTACAGATATCATGGCCTGGGCAGGCAACAGAAAGAAATCTTGTGCCAGGGCTTGCCTTCAGAGGAAAATAATCAGAATGTAAAGATATTAAGTTGGGTATTAAATATTGCATAATTCTTTCACATTTACTGCTTTTATTACCACAGGATTTTATTGAGAAATACATAAGAATGCCAGGAAGAAAACAGGAAAGGGAAAAATTGAAGTTTCTGCTATCCCCAAATTCCATTGTTCTAATTACCTTCTTGGTTTGCAACAATATTAATCACATCCCAAAAGAACAGATTTGGCAGTATTTCAATAACTCGAAATATGTCTGCATTATATGACATGAAAATTTCATTATCATCCACATGGGTCATGCAATTTTCAACTATGTTGGTGTGTTTTAGATTTCTGTGGAAAAATTGAGATGCTACTATGTATCTGATTAAACTACAACAGATCAAAATAAAAATTAACGTGAATGTATATGTATTTGAAAATAGACAGTTGTAATCAAGTTAGTATTTGTCAAGCATCTACAGAAGTTTTGTGAAAGCTGTAAATAGAGAAATAGTACATATACTCCAGGATCTTAAATATAGTTGGAGAGGCAAAAAAAACAGCCATAGAACATAAGGGCTAAATTTTGGTGTACAGAGCTTTCCTTCAGTGTCAAGTGAAGCAGAGATCAATACAGACTGAATTTGTCCGCAGTAAAGAATGAAAACTGACAATTTTAAAATATCTGTCATAGGCTGCTATCCCTTTTACATGGTTAGTTCATCTTTGTTCATCTAAGTTCAACTACCCTAATAGTTAGGTATCTAGATTGATACCTATTTTAAGGATGAAATATCTGAGATTCAAGGAAGTAAGGGGCAGAAGCAGTATTAAAAATCTTATGCTTTCTGCAGCATTGTGCTGCCTCCACGAAGACATCATTAAAGGTAGAAAATGAGCTGGCTTCCAGGAGGGAGAGACAGTGAGAGCAGAAGCACCGAGTGAGACCAGATGACGAGGCCCACATTGTGGGTGATGCTGACATGGGCCAGGGCAGTCACGGGTCACAAACCAGAAAGCAAACACAATTAGCTGTCAATCTGGGGGAACTTTGTATGTGCCAGGCTCTGTGCTGAATGATTTATAGGTATGGTGTCCTTTAGTCATCACAATAACCCTTTGGGGCAGTACTATTATTACCACCTTTTTAATGTGAGGCTAGCTTACACAGCTAGTACGAGGGAGACTTGAGACTTGAGGCTACAGGCGGTACCTGCCATGCCACAGATTTGCATATCCACCAGGGTTCTGCACAGGATACAGAAAAGCCTCAGGACATTGGGTGACTTTTCTTTCCTAGAGAAACTGGCCATGCTGGGGTTGTTTAGCTTCTGGCTCACAGCCCAGCTTTCCCTCAGACTTTTGCTAACATCGTCTTCTTGTCGAGGTCACTGCACAATCGGTCACATTTAAGCAAAACTGAAATACGGGCATAACTTTTATTTGAATTTCGAATAACTCAAACCAATGAAGCAAAAGGCACAATTGCACATCTTGAAACTTACTCGCCAATTAGAGGAACAGAATCTGGAAAGTACTTATGGAAGAAATCCAGTACATCTCTACTTGTTAGGAGCTTTTCAAACTCTTCAAAGGGCATGAACAAAGTACACGTGAAAGATTTGTTCTGTGAGAAGAGGAAGAACAGTGTGAGAGAGAATTGAGGCCTGTGCTGCCAGCACACAGGTATATCCCTAAATTACAGGCTTCTCGTTGTGGCCGAGGGTCACATGGGGGGACTGTCCAAGCAGACAGAAAAGTTACCCTTGCCTTTCCCCTCATTCCCAAAGAAAAGCTCTGCCAAGTCCCAGGGCTACTCCCCAGCTTCTCGGTTATTAGGAGAATCTCTACACTGTAAATTCCAGGTATTTTCACCAAGAAAACAACACACGGCTTAGATTACTACTAGGTTGGTTGGGTTTAATTTCTCCTTTCTTCTCTATTGTTCCTTTTAAGACAGTAAGAATAGGCATTGGACCCTAGGACTGATAACAAGAGAAAGAAAAAGAAAAAGGCCAACCAGAGAAATACCTATAGCTATATAATAATAATAATAATAATAATAATAATAATAAATGTATTTTGTATATTTACACATTTTTTAAAAGTCTCTAGGGTCTAATGAAAGAACAGCTATACTCTTTTTTAGTAACCTATATACCAATGTTCTATAAACCTTAAAGGCTGAAAGTACTTTCTAGTATATAACCTAAATCTCGCTGGCTTTATTTTGGGGCCATCTTTTCCTACATTGTTTTGGGGGAGATAAGCCCCCATTAGTCATCTATGTATGTTAAATCTCCTTTCCAAAGTAAATAATTGGCATTACTACAGGTTTTCCTTCAATAATCTCACAGTCTCAAAGATGTAATCACCAAATAGACTAAATAAGGACAAGATTAATTAGGTATACATATACTCAGCACAAAAGTAAATCATGAACAATATTAATTATGATGCAAAATTATAGTTGACAAAAAATTCTATACTACCGTGTTAGGAAGTGCAATCATCATAAAGGTATTTCTAGGCCAAATGTGCAGATAATTAGGTTCCATGGCATACTGCAGAAAAAAAGTATATATATATATGTTTGATTAGTAATTAAGGCAGCACATCTATAAAACAGACTCTGCTTATGTTATAATTGTGTCCACAGCAATTCAAATCAGCATCATATGCATGGTGCAATGCACATCTATCGTTACATAAAGTAGAATTAGTCTTAGAAAATACTTTGTTCTGTCTTTATAAACTCAACCTTAGGTGGGTTTTTGATATAAGGTATCCAAGATGTGAGAACATGCTATAAGGAGATGTTTTCTTTCTTTCTTTATTTCCATGCACACACACACACACACACACACACACACACACACACACACACACACACACACACACACACACACAAGGGGGCGCCAAAAAAATGTATACGAGTGGACACTTTGGTCAACATTGCTCAAGCAGTAGTTTGCCGTCATCAGAAGTGTCTGGACGCTGATGGTAACCACTTTGAGTATCTCTTGTAATTGCAGAAGTCAAATGTGACTTGTAGTCATTTTTTGTTATCGGTATATATTGAGTATTACAATTTTAATACAATTTTCCTTTCTTAAAATGTGTATACATTTTTTGGCACCCTCTGTATATACTTATATAAAATATATATACATGCATGAACTATATATGTATGTGTATATATGTGTGTGTAATATATATGTGTGTGTAATTAACTATATATGTATGTGTATATATGTGTGTAACATATATGTTTGTGTAATATTTTCATACTTTATTTTTCATCTTATTTGGGGACTTATTTGTACAGATTTTAAAGTCCTAATTTAAATTTTATGGTCCAAACAAAATTTTACAAACAAAATCCTCTTGTCACTTGTTTCCTACAACATAAATAATAGAGAGTTCTTGTCTCTTTAATGACCCCTCTACAACACAATAGCACCCTGAGTAAGTATTGATTACTTTGGTAGATCAATTGACCCAAAGACCCAATTAACCTAAACCCTTAAGGTTCCCAGGGATAATATATATATATATACATATATATCTATGAATCAATTTTCCAAATATTTCAATTTTGTGTTACTTTTCATAAGTGTTTAGGAAGCACCTACCATGTATATATCTTACATAGTAAGAAGAACACATGAATCAGAGTAGCCTCCTAGCAAACATTTTCACTCTGTAATAGTTATTTGTGTCTTAGGAGAAGAGACTGTTGCTTCCTGGCATTTTTTTTATCCCCAGAGCCTCTAAGAAAGCCCAATACACAGACACAGAAATGAATAAATGCATAACCCTTTGACCTCAAACATCTTACAATGCAGTTGAATAGGCAAGATGTATCCATATGGAAAGCCAAGTAACTTCCCTTTATCGACAATTAAGTGGTAGAGAGACAGTAAGTGATTTGCTGCCAAATTAGAAGGATAGGAGATAAAAACGGCAGGTAAGAAATTTGTGGGGCTGAAGTGGTTAAAAGAAGGGATTTGTAGATTAGATAAGAATTGAAGGACAACGGCTTCTGGGTAGGGGTGAACCTTCTGAGTAAAGCAGTGTTTTAGAGGGGTGATAACGAGACCAGCGTGCGTGAGGCAAACGTCCTTGCTTTTCCCTTTTGCTTTCTTTCAACCACGTCTACAACCTTTTAGAACTCCAAAAGATAAAGAAGAATGGATAAATGGCAGCTGACCAATTTATCATTTATTGCTATAGTAGATGTTTAAACTGCTGATTAAAAGCTGGAAGATAATACATACCTCCTATCTTCATCATAGGAGATTATGGCATAGATTATGGTTTATACATTGTTCTGACGACAAATATGATACCAAGAAAATTTTGGTGTCCATAAGTATTCAAGGACCCTACAAAACAACCCTTTCAACTTTTTAATTACCAATTTATACTCCAATAGCTATCCTTATCCAATAGCAGTCCCAAGGTCAGGCTTGCAGTAATTACCATTGGTCCTCTCACCACAAGTCCCTCTAAACATAATTTCTAAGCAAAAACATTTTGCTTGCTCTCAAAAGCATCTTTAAGATGAGTCTCCCATACATTTCTCCAAAACACCCCTCTTTATTAACTCAATCTCATCACCCACCCAATCTCATCCCCACTCCAATCATCAGAAATTGAGTAAAAGTATCTGCTACATTAAAGAAAGAGAGAGGAGGAAAGGAAGGAAGGAAGGAAGGAAGGAAGGAAGGAAGGAAGGAAGGAAGGAAGGAAGGAAAAAGGAAGGAAAGAAAGAAGGGAGAGTAATTTTCACGGGATTGTTTTTAGTCCATGTCAAAATATTCCCTTGTCTGGGTAACATGTCAAAACAGTGGAGACTTTTTGTAAACCACGAATTATTACTATTAAATATGAATACCTAGAAAATAAATTACTGTCTTAAATCTACATTAAGAGGCATGATTCTACTCAAATCTGGGACAAATTTTCAACAGAATCCTAATATCCTACAATTCAGAATTATCAGATCCTGGGCCATGAGAATAGGACCTACCAGAAAACCATAAAATAAGCATTGAAGAATTAGTATACACATTTTTGAGAAGAAAGAAATAGACAATGTAATGTTAAAATATGGATCTGACTGGTGGATACAGTTTGGTATACAACTGGTATATAATACCACTATTCCAAATTGACATTTTATAGATATCTGAATTTCAAACAAATAGATTAAATCATTACCTTAAAAGCACAATGTTTTATAAGCAAATCAAGTATTTAACTAATACTCTTTACTTATCCCTACTTATAAGCCAAGATCCTTATTCTTTCTGTTGGTATTTTAATTTTCCTTAGTAAGTTTCTACATTTATTTGCTAGTGACAATTTAAATATAGTTACCACATATCTGCCTCAGGCCACATATGGAACCAGGGAATGAGAAAAACTCAATGGAAATCTCTTTGCAACAACTTGCAGTTCACTTTATTTACTAATTATGACCAATTAAAACATGAGTGTAAGAAGTCAGGATTGTCAGTATACAGAACTGATTCCCGACCCATTTTTTTCTCCCAAGAGAAAATAGAAAAATGATATTATTATATAAGACACATTCCGTGTGTATTTCCCATAAGGTAGTGGTAATTCCTTTCTTTTTTACCAGTCAGGAAAATATATCAAAAGGTAAGGGAAAGTAATATTATTGAAAGGATACCTGTAATCCCCATTTATTATTAATTGCAAAGTACTTGTGACAAACTTCAAAACTGACCAAGACACATGACTGAGAACAACTGCACTAGAATATACTTCTACACTAGTGTGGGGAGGAGGGTTACCGTGTGTGGAAAAGGGATAAGAAAGGGAAGGGACTTACACCACCATTCTTAGGTGGAATAGTCAATTCCATGTACCCATGAGGAATGTATTGCTGACTATAATCAAAGCGTGGTTTCTTCATGAGGTGACTTCTGACAGTTGAATAGGCTCCATCACATCCTACAATGAGGTCACAAGTGACGTCTTTGGGAACTTTGTCAGATCTGGAAAATAAACCATCCAAAAAAAGAAATGGTCTAATGGTGAAAATAATGATGTACCTCTATCTGGGTATAAAAATTAGCGACTCATCGGGGCCACTACTCCCTTTTACATATCTGACTTAGAGCGTTGAGTTGATAGGTATAAAATGTACATACCTGTTATCCCTATCAGGGGTTTTTTTGGGGGGAATGAGAACAGCACACAACCATACTGATTCATAAACACATGGTAAGCCACGGCAGTGTGACCAAGAGTTGAGTTGCCTGCATGAAGGAAGAGAATCTTGAAAAGAAGGTAAAATGTTCCAAGTAGAGGAAATGTATGGAGAACTGCAGGGATGTGACCAGGATTTTTTAGGAGCAAGATGTTTGGCTTGAGCAGAGGGTAGCAGAAGATAAGCTTAAGAAAAGAATACAGTGTGGAGAGGGAAAGGAGGGAGGAGAAGAAGAATATTCTGAATGTTGAGACAAAAGTTTTAAATACATTATCCTGGCAACAAGGAGAAAATTTTTTCCATGGGGGCAATGACGTATGAGAAGCGGCAATTTGAGAAATCT